>NC_143400.1:26058001-26130559 GCF_052110815.1 Crocodylus siamensis
TTGATCTCTCCACATTCCAAACAGTGGGAGCTCACTAGCCACTTGGAATCGGGAATGCTCCCTAGTGCTACAGCATCCAAGAGTTTCACTTTATTCTTATGAATTCATCATCAAATATAGCATGTAGGCCCAAATCCTGGTAACCCCGAACTCAAAGGAAAACTATCTCTGATTTCAGTGGGATATGGTTTTGAGGTCATTGTTTGGGGCTGCAATATTCTCTAGGTATCAGCATGCTTTCCATCACAGGTATCTCTGTGAACAGTGATACATTTAACCACACATCATTCATAAGACATGGGGAAATATCTTCACTGGGTAGCTGCATAGGCTTCGTCCCCTGCAATATTTATTAACTATATTGTCAAAACATTGTGCTATGGTAAAGTGATGCTACTGTCCCTTTTCATAGATGGAGAAACTGAGGCACAGGCAGATTAAGGGACTCCTGAAAAACACCAATGGAACTAGAAAGATTTTAATCAGTTGGTGATCAGGCCTATTGCCACCACAGAAGCCAAATCTATCTATACCATATGCAGATGTGACTCCACTGATTGCAGTGCAGCTGGGTCTGATTTACATCCATGGGGGACTTGGCCCATTGATCACAACTTGGCATAGCCAATTTAGACCAGCTAGGGATCTGCCTTGCAGCCATTAATGCCAAACGTGGTCATAACTACTTAGGGGGTCTGAGTACATACTTCCTATTCATTTTAATGGGAAAACATCAACCTGTGCATCATGTTCAGAGGTAAATATTATTACCATTGAATTAAAAAGAATAGAGTAAGCTCAGTAGGATGTCACTCTGGCTGAGCAGCTATGCAGCAAAACAGGATCTCCCAGGCACACACATCATGCTGGGCAGGTCACTAAGGTGAGGAGGGCTATGCAAATATCTAGAAAAAAATTATATGAAGTTATATATAACACTGTTTATGGAGTAATCAGAAAAAGGAAGCCTTTCACTACCCACAGAGATACAGCAACACCAAAGAATTGGCTCCAAAATGTTATCCCACTGCTATCAAAGCCCAAATGCACCATGGATTTCAGCATGGCCTTAAAGATAGTCAGGTCCTCCTCCAGCACTGGCTAGTTGCTTCTTTTCTGGGGCAAAGTGTCTAGTGACTAGGGCACTTTTTGAGAGAATTGGAGACCCAGATTATAGCCCATCCCAAGACAGAACACACTTTAGGAATTAACCTTCCTCTTTTCATACTCTTCCCTTAAAAATGATACCCCCTCCTTCACTCCCTCCCCAGGCAGCCAAGAGAGAGATACGTAGGGCCAGACCAAGCCAAGGGGTATGTGACTGTGCGAGATGAGTATGCTCCCTCCCCCGCCCCGCAAAGGGGACTTTTGGATCTAGCCTTGGACATTACTCCAAGTGGACAGAAACATCCCCACTTTCCTTTCTTTCTTCCCCTTCCCCCAGTTCCCAAATGAACAAGAAAATAGGAAAAAGACCAGCTTCAAGAAGAAGCGTGGAAAGAGGCCTGGGCAGTCAGGACTAGCAAGTTGAACTATCCAGTTTGTGATACGTAGTCATGCAGACTACATGGTGGTGCTCTTTTCCTGCCTTACAGCAATCCATAAATACTGTGGTCAGGCACAGTTTGTGCCTGCCACTTTAAGGGCCTGAGCCCAGCAGCCAGCAGGTGCCTGATCAGGGCAGCCATTTTGGAATCAGGGCTGCCTATATAAGCAGGACAACAGTGGTTAGTTGCAAGGCTGCTGGTATCAACTGGAGGTAAGGGAGGAGCTGTAGGAGTTGGTTTAGGAGGTTCCTGGTCCTGGGCATGACCTAAAACTGTACCCTGCCAGTGGCATGGTGGGGCTCTCAGTGGCACAGGTGCCCCCAGGAAATGCCAGGCCAGTTACCACCCCAGTGAAAGGCGGGTCAGGGTGCCTTAACCTCAGCTCCCACCTTTGGGTGGGTCAGGTGACACCAGAGGTAGTGGGGCCAGGCACAGCTGTGGCCACCTGAGCCCTAAGGGGTACAAGACCTCAAGGAGGGAGAGTGAGGACCAGGCACAGCTACAGCTACCTGAGCCCACTGGGGAGTAAAGGGGGCAGAGATGGGTACCCCAGTGAAGGGGGAGAAGAACCAGAGGGCTGAGGGCCCAGTACATATACAGACACTTAGTATTACCCTGAAAGGGGCCAGAGTATGCTTAGACCCAATCGGGTAATTGGCTGGCCACTACCCTGGTGAGGGTTGTGGGAGAGGCCCAACAGACAGTATGTCTGCCACCCTAGGAATGGACTAGCTAAGCCTGTGGCCAAAGGGTGCCTGCTCCAAGAGGGAGTAAGGTGGCATAAGTTGTTGCTGCAAGAAAGAGACCCTGTGAGAGAGGGTGGGGTGAGTGAGGCCCGAGACAGGCAGGTGGGGAGCTAGCTGCGGCTAGCAGGGATGCCCGCCTTGCTACAAATACCATAGAGAACACAACGTGAGATCAAAATATTACTTTTGTAGCATGCTGTTTTATCTTGAATAAAAATTATACCTCTTTGTTCCCCCTTCTCCCCCCCCCCAAAAAAAAGGACAATTTAGGAGGTGCCAAGGTCTTAACTGAGTCATGGCTACACACGTTACAATTTTACCATTTTGACCAACATTAAGTATGATTTCCCAGATAGATGTCAGAATTTTTTTGAATGTCAAATCCACTCCACTCCTTTCATAACTTTTTTTTTTTATGGCAGTTGCTTACGTCTCAAGATGCTCTCTCACTGTTTTACATGTGGGACACAGAATGGGACAGGTGAAACATTGCAAAGCTCCTCAAGTCTTGGATAGCCAAAAGCATTTAGGCAGCTAATTTCTGATTTCACCCAAAATGAGGAAACTAAATACTCTTGATGGCCTTGACCTAAAGCAGTGGTTTTCAGTTTTTCATATGTAGATCCCTAAAACATTTCAAATGGATGTGCTGACCCCTTTGAAAACTTTGAATGGAGGTGCAGACCCCTTTGAACTGTAAGTGTGAGTATTCACTTGCTTCTCATTGATCATAGTCATCTTTCGCAGGTCCCTTAGACCCCGCTGACCCCCGGGGGTTTGCAGATCACAGGCTGAAAACTAGTGGCTTAAAGGATTGAATTATGGTTGAATTATCAAACGTGACTTGGGACCAGATTTGAGAGAGAGGTAGGCACATAAAGGTGCCAATGGGGGTCAGAGGCACTTAAAGTGAGGTACCTGATTCCACTCTGAATGAATAGAAATAGAAGCTTGAGAACTGTTAGTCCATGAGAAAATCTCAGTTTAAATATCTCCATTTGTTCTAGTGATGCAGTGCTACAGACGTACAGACCGGCCCATGCCCCCCTCCACTGCCTATAGGTAGTTTCCTCATTGTGTGCAAAACTGTTGTTATTATTATTACCATTGAGTATTACTATTACCATTATTTAATCTGAATTTCCAAGCATGTAACCAAGGGTAAAAGACCCTGTCCTGCCCTGCCCCAATCCTGGCCTGTCCAGGCAGTCGAAGGAAGCAGGGACTCAAGAACAATAGTGAAGCTCCATCAATGCCAGGTCTGGCCTACCAAGAACCAAGCTGGGCAGTTCTGCAAGATTTGCCAGTGCTGTGCACAATGTCACTGCTGGAGTAATGGCAGTTCACAAATGGGTGATATCTGGATGTCCATATATCAGAGTTTTCATAGTGGACAAAATAAGCTGAGTTTTGTGTATTCATATATGTGACCGTGTGTATTTAGATGTGCACTGATGTGTTTCAAGTCATAGTTTCATAGTCATCTTTGTGCTGGAGAGAAATCAGCTTGTTATGTTGTGTGGTAGGGAAAAAAACTCCCTTGTGCTTCTGAGGCTGAGCTTTATACCCTGTGGGTGCATCTACACGTGAAATTAATTTGACACAATAAACTCTGGCACAGTTTGCTCTTGGGCGCAACATTTACATGTGCGCCTTGGAGCACAGCATGTTGAGCTGGGGCAGAGCAGCCCTGGCTGGCAAAGGGCTCTGGGGGTCAGCCTGGGGCTGCAATCCAGCTCAACATGTTGTGGAGGGGCTGGCCAGGTCATGAGGGTGCTCCAGGACAGGGCTAGTTGACAGGAAGCCCTGCACTGTAGCACCCTCACACCCCAGCCAACCCCGTCAGCATCTACACATGTATTGCAGTGGAGTGACTCCTCCATAGGATAGTACTTATGTCTGGCAGTACTATCCTGCAGTGGAGTTAATGAGTTTCCTTTGACCTAATAGCACAACACACATAGACATTCACAGTTTACTGCAGGGCTGATTGGTCTGGTTCACAGTAAATGCCTTGTGTAGACATGCTCTGTGCATGTGCAGTGTGTATATGCACGTATGTGTGTGTGGTGTATGTGTTCCTGCTGCTTGCACCTGGAATAAATTATATCAGTTGTATGTTTCTATGTGTGCCCAATTATATTCTGCTGGGGATAACACGGCCAGTTGTGCATTTGTTTCAGGGTACCCAAGAATATGCATGGTATATCCCTTCAACATCCTGCTGGAGCAAATCCTGGTGATGTTCAGAAAGCGTCTGGATGCCCACCTTGCTGAGGTCATCTGACCCCAGAAGTCTTTCCTAGATGTGCACAGAGGGCTGGACCTGATGATCGGTAAGGTCCCTTCCAACTGTGAAAAATGGGATCTTGTATGTGCGCTGTGCATGCATACGTGTGTCTGCTGCCCTCTGTTAGTGGAAAATGTCCACCTGCATGTGGACGTGTCCCGTGAGCACCAGGCTATAGATGCTGAGCCTATTCAGGATGTGCAGGTAGGTGACTGCCTCTGTCTGGAAGGAATGGTATTGTTCAGTGTGTGATCGAGCGTGCACTGCCTCCTTCTGGAAGGACTGATGCTGCGTTTGTAGTACTGTGTGGGTATGCACTGTCATTTCCTGGGGGGCCTGATACTGCTCACTGTGTATATGGGGGTGGGAAACAGGCATTCATCCTGACCCATGATGGATGAAGAAAGTTTAGCCCAGCCTCACTCCTGGCTGAGGAGGGCAGCTCCACACAGGCTGGGTATTAGCTGCAGCTCTGGTCTGGCCTAATAAGTGCTGTGCTGGGCCAGTTCAAGAGCAGGGCTCCCATGTCTGCCTGCAGTGTGAGGCCTGGAGTAGAAGGCATGTCTGCAAGTCACAATAGCGGCACAGAGGGAAAGGCGGGGGGTGGAAGTGGGAGACAGTTTGCATCCAGGTGAATTATCAGTCATGTGTCCAAGGCAGGAAATATAAGAGAGAGATGTGACTCCTTACTAAAATGCATTAACACAAATGGGAATCGGGTCCAGGACAGGTGACTGCTGATGGCTGCTAAGCAAGCTCCAACAAGAAATGGGCTTCTGATGTTTGGGATGCAGAGATTTCAGAAAAAACTGGGCAGGGAAAATCCAGTCCTAAGGTAGCAGAGTGGGCAGAGCAGGATTGAAGGGGATTGTCAAGGCTGGAAAGGCTTGAGGCTGGGGAGAGTAAGTGTGTTAAAGTCAGGAATAAGAGATGTTTTTAGAGCTGGTGATGGGAGAGCCCAGGTCTGGCCAGGAAGAGGGGCTGCAGGTCAGTGGTAAGTAAAATTGTCAGAGCTGTGTGCGGAGAGGGCTAGGAGCTTTATAGCAGGCTCTGTAGGTTATGTTGAATGCACACTGGCAGAGCTGTGTGCATATGTGCATGCACAATTGTTTGGGAGCCCAGTGCTGGGTAGCAGGGGGGCCTACAGGTCATGCATGAGGCTTCTGGGCACATATGTATGTCCGGCAGGGTGGCACCTTACAGACGAACTGGTTATCTGCCACTGAAGGCTAGACTCCAAGCAGTGCTTTTTGAACGTGACACCCGGGCCTGCCTGCCTGCGCTGACCTCCTGGGAATTTGAGCTGCATTTGTGTGTCGGTGGCACGGCACCCCGCCCCTCGCATTCCTCGCAGATTGTACAAATGGGATTCATTCACAGAATGAATGAATGAAGGCATCGCCCTTCCCGTGAACTGGCGATCACGGCTTGACCCATATTACCTTACCCATCAGGGGGCAACTTGACATATGAGCTGTTCATTTCCTTCCTTCTCAAACTTTAATCTATACTCCCTTTCTTTTCATACCAGCCCCAGAAGACTTCCTCAGACCTGCATTTCCCAAATAACTTTTTATTTTAATGACTCCCAATGGGACCCATCAAGACCAATCAATAGCTTTGTTTCTGTCACAGCCCTTAATGCCCAGAGATTTGCCAGATTTCCCTGCGGTGTCCCTGGCTCCTCGCCTCGGCACAGTATTCCTTGGAGCGCTCGTTAAAGCGCACGATGTTATAATGATGGATGTGGGCTCCTACAATTCTCTGGAGCAGCAGGTGCTGCCCTGCTAATTAGAGAGATTTCTTCTTAGGTGTGCTGCTGAGATAGTTGTTTGTAATGATCATTGGAACTTTTTTTTTTTAACTGAAAAGTTTATTAGTTTTATCCAAATGAAAATGTAAAATTAACATGTTTCAAATGAAATGGATGAGGAAGCTTTCCAAGTACGGGTTTGTCATTCCAGATCTTTGATTAGATCGATAGAAACAGTGCAACCTATTGGCCAATATGTTCTTGCCACTTCCCTTGACCAGTCACGAGGGGCTAGGAGTCTTTGCTTGATCTTTAACCACTACCACTACCACTACTATAGCCATCCATAGAAGAGGGTTACAGTTGCACTGCAAAACCTTGTTAGCGTCATTTCCCATTCGCTTTGTCTCTAAACAGTTAACTATACAGTCATGAAAAATACTCTTTAGAACTAACAAAACGAACCAACAATATTTAACTCTAACTGCACAAGAGGTGTGTTCATTACTTTTCAGAAGATCTGTCTATCGTTCTTTCTTTTTCTTTCTCTCTTCTGCTTCCTGGTCTGGGCACATTTGGATCTAAACACTTGGCTTTGTAACAAAATGTGGACTGGCTTGTGTCACGCTGGGTCACTGAAGAGGCACTCTGCAACCTAAGTGGTGCACAAAGGTGCCCATAGCCAAGACCCCCTGCAGCAGCTGCCACTGGAAGCCACCGGTTCTCTTGGTGATGGGTAGCCTGCACAGGGTGTGCCAGGACAGGTTGGCTTACCCTGGTCTTGTTGCCACTAGGCATCACCTCCAAGTCATGTCAGGCTATTTTTAATACAATTTCTGCTGCAGTCAGGGCAGGCAGCAAAGACAGGGATGTGGCACACTTTGATCGTGCATGTGAACAGTGCCTTCCCAGACAGGATCTCAGGGCAAATCACCTGAGTTGTAGTTGGGCACAGGGAGGGACAGCAGTGCCAGGCCTGCCACTCTCATTGCTGTCCACCACTGGAGAAACAGGCAGTGACAGAGGTGGTCTGTCTAGTGAGCTGCTGCTGGGGAGGACGTGCGGTGTGCAGAGGTGGTCTTCTAGTAGGGATGAAGGAGCAGAGGCACCTGTTGCTTTCAGGCAGAATTTTTTTTGTGGGGGTGGGTTGGACCCTCCACTGCAGCTCTCTTACTCTCTGCCTCTAGCCGGCTTGTGAGAGGTGACAAGACATCCCCAGTGGTCTCATTTCTAGGCTGTCTCTCAAAGGTGCTCTTAAGATGGCTTGGAAAGTGGTATGAGCATACACACCATTATAATAACTATGGTATAAGGTCCTACATAAAATAGAAGAGAATGTGGCTCCATTAGGTGTGTGATGGGTGTAAGCCAGTGGTTCTCAGCCCCTACTGTGTATGTGTAGCTGCCCACTAATAACTGCTCATCTTTTGCAATTTATATCCATGCCTTGAGTCATAAAGGTTATCACACTGCCTCACAGTGGCTATTACGAGCCATTTCCCTTGAGCAAATGGTTACCTCTGAATAGACATGGGCACACAACACCTTCACCAGTGTAATTATGACTGCTATGTATTTCAACCTGATTGTCCCCGCAGTATTCCTACACAAGATTCAAACACATTACACAAATGTAGGGCTGTACATCTTGTGTTTTCTTGTCTACACCGGCATAAGGCAGGTGACTCATTGATGCATCCTATATGTCTGATCTCCATAAAAATGCATCTTTCTAATACACTGCTACGGGGGTATATGGTAGCACAGGGTCCTCGGCAGAAAGAAGTTAAAAGCTTCTGCAGATCTATGGCTTAATACAGTAGTTTCCAAACTGTGGTACATGTACCACTGATAATACAAGTGGACATGCTGGTTAGATTTTCACCTGAACAAGTTTTATTTTATTTAGTGTAGGGTACAGCTGCACCCAGCACCTTTTATTTGTGCTATTGAGATGCTTGTGCAGAGACTGAGGTGGGACACAGTCAGTAAGAGAGTTCATAGATTTCTAGGTTCAAAGGGACCTTGCAGATCATCAAGTCTGACCCCTAGGTAGGAAAGAGCACTGAGGTTAAATAACCCCAGCTAGGTGCCTGTCTAATCTTTTCTTGAACGCCTCCAAGGTAGGGGAAAGCACCACCTCCCTTGCAAGCCCATTCCATATTTTGGCAACCCTCACCATAAAGACTTTCTTCCTGATGTCCAATCTAAATCTACTCTCCTTTAGTATGCAGCCATTATTGCTAGTAACCCTGAGGGTCCCAGTGCCAGGTGGATGAGAGTAAGAAGTGAAAGAAGTATTGCATATGGATGATATCAGTGGTTATTGTAAGGGACGGATTGTGCCCTACCACTTGTTCTTTGGAACAAGTCTGGAACAGGCCTGGCCATGCCCCCGTGCCTGCTGCTGCAGTAGCAAGGGGGGAGCGCCTGGTGGACCCCAGCTCGGGTCCACGCTGGTGGAACAGGGAGGAATTAAACCCCCTCCCTGGCCAGGTCACTCCAGGCTACTGCTGGGGCTGGCCAGGCCCCTCCCACTGGAGCAGTGAGCAGAGAAATGCCTGGCAGGTCCATGCTGGTGAGACAGGGGAGGGAGGAGTGAAATAAAACTCTTCCCTGCTCCCTTCCAGGGACAGTGTCTGGCCAGGCCCCCACCCCTGGCTGTCCCTACTCTGGCTGGGGAGCAAAGGGGCAGGACCAGCCCTGCTTGGCTGGAGCAGAGAGCAGAATTCAGCCTAGACAGCATGCTGGGATGCTGGGGGATTCTGGTTTCACTTAAACCAGGAAGAGGTTTGGGACAGAAATTGCATAAACCCGTTTGAGCTCCATCAGTTAACCTGCATTCAACCAGGTTTATCTCAAACCAGTTTTGGCCATTTTGAAACTGGTTTGTGCGCACTGCACTTATGTTCTGTTACAGGTTTAAACCAGTTTCTGATCACTTAAACCGGTTTGTGTGTAACTTCTGTCCTTAGCCCTCAACATTATTTCCAAATCACAAGATTTATTTATTTTTACTATGCTTGATATTTACTCCGTAGTTGGACTGAAGGTTTAAAGGAGCTTCCATTACTTTTAAATATATGAGCCAGTATTTCCACTGTCTTCTAGTTCTTTGATAGATCAGAACATGACAGCTTTGGGTAACTGGAGCACTTGCTACCTAGATAGTAATAATGACAATGGATCAAATGTTCGTGGGAGTTAAAAGGAGATCATAACAAAATCAGACACTTTTCCTCAGAGTCCAGAAATCTTTAAGAAAATGAAGCCAGTACCATTAACTCTAGCTTTTGGATGGCAAAACAGGCACAGAGAACTGGCGCAATGTGACCAGGTCACAGACTTTTTCTGTGATAGGCTTGGAAATGGACCCCAGGTCTACAGAATTCCAGGCAAGGGCCCAACCTCCCCAGGCGTGACATCCTCCTTGCTAGCACCTTGAAGTCATAGTGACTTCTGTGAATAAGGGATATCAGCACTTAGGACAATAAAAATGTCATTGAACAGGATATTGTTTATCTACTGACAGTAACATTTTTAGAGAATAAGTCATGCCACACTGACCACTTTTCTCAAAACATCCTTCACCTCTTTGTTCCTCAAAGCATAGATAAAGGGGATCAGCACTGGAGTGACAGTAGTGTTTAGTACATGGACAGTTTCGGTCAAATCAAGTGTTTCCTTTATGGAAGGCTTGACATGCAGGAAAATGGTGGAGCCATACCAGATAATCACGACAATCTGGTGAGAAGAACAAGTAGAAAAGGCCTTTTGGTGACCTTTGGCTGATGGGAGATGATGTAAATGTAGGATACCAGAGTTATTGCGCATGAGCCCAGGATGACAATGAATGAGATGATGAAGGCCACCAGCTCCACTGAATGTGTGTCAGTGCAGGAGAGAACTATCCATGGGGCTATGTCACAAAAGAAATGACTGATGATATTACATCCACAGAAGGACAGCCTGGAGATCAAATATGCTGGGGCAGAAATAGCTGGAAAGCCACAGAGCCAAGAGCCAGCTGAGCAGACAAGGTGCCATTCATAATGGAGCTATAGTGCAGTGGGTAGAATAGGGCCAAATACCGGTCATAGGCCATGACAGCCAGGAGGAAATAATCTGTACAGCCCCGGGAGAAAACAAAGTACTTCTGTAGGAGGCAGCTAAGGAAGGAGATTGCCTGACTTTTCTCCAAGGGGACTGGAGAGGAAAGAGAGGTTGCAGAGAAACCAGTACATGGCTGTGTGTAGTTGTGGGTGAGTTCTCACTAAGAGTATGATGGAGACATTTGCTGTCACTGTCAGGATGTACATGAAGAGGGAGACCTGAAAATAACAACTGCAAGGCGGACACACTTAAAGGGAGAGAGAGGCTGCAAATAGACTTAGACAGACTACAGTACTGGGCAGAGGAAAATTGGATGGGGTTCAATGTAGACAAATGCAGGGTGCTGCACCTTGGGAGAAGGATCCACAGCACACAGACAGGCTGGGGAGTTCCCCTCTTGAAAGCACAGAGGCAGAAAGGGATCTTGGAGTCATTATTGACTCCCAGATGAACATGAGCCGCCAATGCCAGACCACAGCCAGCAAGGCCGGCCATATCTTGTCATGCATCCACAGATGCATCTTAAGCTGGTCTAGAGAGGTGATCGTCCCCCTCTACGGGACACTGGTCAGGCCGCAGCTGGAGTACTGCATCCAGTACTGGGCGCCGCACTTCAAAAAGGGATGTGGCCAGCCTGGAGAGAGTTCAGAGGAGGGCCACCCGCCTGACGAGAGGGCAGCAGGACAGGCCCTATGAGAAGAGACTGAGGGACCGGAACCTGTTCAGCCTCAGCAAGAGGAGGCTGAGAGGGGACCTGGGGGCTGCCTACAAACTCATCAGGGGAAATCAACAGCAAATAGGCAGAGCCCTTTTCTCCCCAGCACCACCTGGGGGGACAAGGATCAATGGTAATAAGCTGATGGAGAATAGGCTTAGGTTAGAGATCAGAAGACAATATTTTACAGTTAAGGTGGCCAAAATCTGGAACCAGTTTCCCAGGGAAGTGGTCCTTGCCCCTACCTTGGATAAATTCAAGAGGAGGTTGGACGATTACCTGTCTGGGGTCTTGTGAACCCAGCATTCATTCCTGCCTGTGGCCGGGGGTCAGACGAGATGATCTTATCAGGTCCCTCCTGACCTTAGCTACTGTGAAACTATGAAACAGGGAATCCTTGGAGATTGAAAACATATGGATTGCTCTGGTTCCCCCTTTCTGCATTGGCTGTAAAATTCATCTGTCAAGTCACAAGACACAGTAAGGGATGCAACTGAATATTATCCAATACATTGCTAGATGTTGTGAAATATATTCAATAACATACTCACTGAAATATATACTTTTGAAACAAGCTTATGAAACACTGTCATCTATTGTTCTCTCCTCTGTTATAACCTCTAGACATGACTCAATGTCACTTAGGCTCCCCCAGAAACTTGGATAACACTGCAACAATCATAGGGAGAGAGTTTTAAAAGAACTGAATGGGTTGGGGTTTTTTTGATGATGATGATATTGAGCAACCAGTTCAATACACTTTAGAAAGTGTCCTCATTTTTAAAAATGCTGCTATCTGAAAGTCAAGCCTACCTTTAAAAGCTGCAACTTATGCCCTTGGTGCACATTCAGTTTTTGTGATTCCAAATCCATTTCCGACATCCCAAAGTGTAAGCAGAGACACATTCAAGCCATTTGACAGCAGAAGAGAAAAGATGCAAAGTTGTGCTTTTTTCACTGAGGTTTATTTTGGGATGGTAGTATCTTTGACAGGAACATCAAACGTGCCTGCCCCGTGGAGATACTGCTGTCTTCCAGCATCCCAGAATGCACCATTCCCAATCCTTATTTACAGCTTTGGACACTAGATTTCATAGTTTTCATAGACATTAGGACTGGAAGGGACCTCAGGAGATCGAGTCCAGCCCGCCACCCAAAGGGCAGGAAGTCAGCTGGGGTCACAGGATCCCAGCAAGATAAGCATCCAATTTACTCTTGAAGGTGTTCAATGTAGGTGCTTGAACCACCTCCGCTGGCAGACTGTTCCAGACCTTGGGGGCTCGGACAGTAAAAAAAATTCTTCCTTATGTCCAGCCTGAAACGCTCTTGCAGGAGTTTGTGACCGTTCGACCTCATCATCCCTTGGGGCGCTCTGGTGAACAAACATTCCCCCAGATCCTGCTGGTCACCCCTGATAAACTTATAGGTGGCCATCAGATCACCCCTGAGCCTACGCTTTTCCAGGCTAAAGAGTCCCATGGCGCTCAGCCTGTCATCGTAAGATCTGTTTTCCTGACCTCTGATCATGCGCGTGGCTCTCCTCTGGACTCTCTCAAGCTTCTCCACATCCTTTTTGAATTGTGGAGCCCAAAACTGGGCGCAGTACTCCAGCTGCGGCCTCACCAAGGCCGAGTACAAGGGGAGAATGACGTCCCGGGATTTGCTCGAGAAGCTTCTATGGATGCAAGCCAGCATTTTGGTCGCTTTACTAGCCGCAGCATCGCATTGCAGGCTCATGTTCATCTTGTGGTCAATGATGACCCCCAAGTCTCTTTCTTCTGTAGTGCTATCCAATGTAGCACTGCCGAGCCTATAAGGAAGCTGCAGGTTTTTCCTCCAAAGGTGGAGAACCTTGCATTTTTTGGTGTTAAACACCATCAGGTTCTCATCCGCCTATTTGCTGAGCTTGTCCAGGTCAGCCTGGGTCACCTGCCTATCTTCTGGCATGGATGCTTTGCCCCAAAGTTTGGTGTCATCCGCGAACTTGGCCAGTCCACTCCTGACTCCAATGTCCACATCATTAATGAAGATGTTGAATAGGATGGGTCCCAGGACAGAGCCTTGAGGGACCCCACTGGTCACAGGGCACCACGATGACTGACTGCCATTAATTAAAACCCTCTGGGTCCAACCACGGAGCCAGTTTCCCAGCCAGCTGATCGTGGTGGAGCCAAGGCCACAACTGGGCAGTTTGGCCAAGAGGTGATCATGGGATACCAGATCAAAGGCTTTTCTGAAGTCAAGATATATGACATCAATCTCTTCTCCCTTGTCCAGGTGATAGGTCACCTGGTCATAGAAGGAAATGAGATTGGTCAAACAAGACCTACCCGCAACAAACCCCTGCTGGCTGTCCCTTAGAATGTTAGCCTGGGCCAGTCCCTCAAGGATGGCCTCCTTAATAAACTTTTCTAAGATCTTCCCCAGGATAGAAGTCAGGCTAATGGGCCTGTAGTTAGCCAGATTCACTCTCCTCCCTTTCTTGAAGATCGGCACCACATTGGCCTTCTTCCAGTCTTCGGGCACTACACCAGAGCGCCAGGAGTTTTCAGAGATTTGTGCCAGGGGCTGGGCTATGATGCTCTCCAGCTCCTTGAGTACCCTGGGGTGCAGATTGTCAGGGCCGGCTGACTTGAAGGTATCCAGCTTCTCAAGGTGTTCCTTCACGAGGTCAGCATTTATGGAGGGTAGGGGATCCCCATCACCCAGATCTCCCTGTCCCATAGCAGGCATGGGCATCTCATGGGACTGATGAAAGACTGACGCAAAGTACCTATTTAATAGGTTGGCTTTTTCCTGGGCGTCAGTTGTCAGTTGCCCCATCTGGTTTAGCAGGGGTCCAACATTGCCCTTGCTTTTCCTCCGGCTCCCCACATATCTGAAAAAGGACTTTTTGTTGTCCTTGATGCTTGAAGCTAGTTGGAGTTCAGTTGCAGCCTTGGCTTTCCTGGTTTGCTCCCTGCAGGACCGGACCAGCGCAGAATAATCCTCCTTGGAGGTGAATCCCATCCTCCATCCTTTGTAGGCTTTCGTTTTTAGCTGCAGGAGGTCCGCTAGGTCCCTGGAGAGCCAGGAGGGCTGCTGTGCCTTCTTGCTGCCTTTCCTCCATGTTGGAATAGATTTAGCTTGTGCATTTAGGATCACTTCCTTGAGAAGCAACCACTCTTCTTGAACTCCCATCTCCCTGGGGTCATGGTCCCTGAGGGCCTGACCGACAAGCCTCTTGAGCTTATCAAAGTTGGCTTTTCTGAAGTCAAGGACTTCTGTGTTGCTGACTGACTTGCCAGCTTTACAGCGGATGGTGAAGGTGATCAGCTCGTGGTCGCTGTCACCCAGCTTCCCATCGATCACTAGGTCGCCAATTAGGTCGTCCCCCGTAGCCAGTACCAGGTCGAGCAGCGCTTTGCCTCTCGTTGGCCCATAGACTTCTTGAGTCAGGTAGAGGTCATCCACGCATGAGAGAGAGCTTTGCGACTGCTCGGATTTTGCTGAGTGATTTTCCCACGGGATGTCCGGGTAATTGAAGTCACCCATGACAACCAAGCTCCTGGAGCAAGCGGCCTCAGTCAGTTCCCAGGCGAACTCCTGGTCAAGCTCAGGACTTTGAGTGGGAGGTCTGTAGTAGACTCCCACCGTTGTGTCCCCTGTACTGTTTTTCCCACGAATTTTTACCAGAGGGTCTCTAGCTGTCCATGCTGGTCGCCAACATCAGCTTAATTAACACTTAATTGTCCCAAGGAGCTGCAAACTAGCTCCTTGGCCCTTCCCACACTGCACACAGGAACTAAGAGTCTAGTAGAGTACCCAGGGAAAGAGCAGGGGTGGACCCTACCACCATCATCTGCCCCCGCTAAACCTCAGCTTCCCCCACAAGCCAAAAGCAGGCTGTCAGCCAGACAGGCAATTTGCACTTTGCTCAGTTCTCAGGAATCGGTGTAGCAAGGCATGCTGGAATATTTGCTCAGCATCCCTATAGTGGTGGAGCATGAGCACTGCATGCTCAGACTCACTGGGAGGGCCTGCTTCTGTCATGTCCCAACTTTATTGCAGCACAAAATCCCCAAATTTGGAATTGCACAAATTACATATGTCCCAAGGCCCATTGGCACCCAAAATGGGACATGCTGAAAACCCCTATTCAACTTTGTATATCTTGGCACACAATAACTAAAAACAAGAGAACAGGAGACTGTAAAGAAATGGATCTGCAGAAGGAATTTAGTCCACCCCTGTGCCAAGGTAGGGTCATGTAAGTCTGAAGTATTCTGAGCAGAGATTTGTTTCACATGCTGTCAGTAACAAATTACATAAATTCCCTGGGTAATCGTTAGGACTAGCCTGTGATCATTTAGAACAACCTACCTAGAGAAACTGGACTCTCCATCCTTGGTAGTTTTCAAGAGCAGGTTAGACCAACATTTGGCCAGGATGGTTTAGTCAGCGTTGATCCTGCCTTGAGCAGGGAGCTGCATTAGATGAGCTTCTGAGGTTCCTTCCAGCCAAGGACTTCCAAAAGAAACAAAAAGATTCAAGCACCCAGGTCATGAATTGAGTCTTTGCATCAATATATTACTCCAACTGCATATTCAAAAGGAGACATTTGATGCCAAACAGCATTCAAGTATGTAGGAGAGAAGACCATTAAACTGAATTTATATTACTAAGAAACAACTTGGATGAGACTTTCAGAAACAGCTTAATTCAATTTGCTACCCACATGAAATTCATTGGAAGATGTTTGCTAAATTCCCTTGGACTTCCTTGGAAAAAGTCATATGGTCCTTTTCTCTTTCATTCATTCAGGTTCACAGAGGAGAAAACTTCAATCTCATAAATTAGATTTGGAGTCAGCGTGAAGAAGAGCAAAAACTTGTTAATGTGCTTTTCAGAAAAGGGAAAGCCTGTGTAGAATGGGTGTGACCTATTTTCACCATTGTAACAGAGGTGTCTAAGTACTACTGTAATATTTGTAAATAAGAAATTGTGGGAGTAGGATACAAAAAAAGATGACGCAGTGGGCAACAGAGATTGAACAGAATGAGACAAAATACAGTAACCCACAATATTAAATAGTACAAAGAAGATAAATTAGTAATAGCTGCTCTTTCCCATAAAATGTTTGAACTAAAAATAATATAAACTATGTTATGATGTTTATGATGTTGTTTATTATTAATAATAATAATATGTAATTACCCTTTAGCACTCCTCACTACCAGTTGTTAAAAGAATCCAGGCCTTGGCAGAATTTAAAGGAAAAGAAAATGATATAGGTAATGAGAATATCCGTAGAAACTTACTTTTGAATTTTTATACATATTTTATGTTTGTTATTATCAAAGAAAGCCAAGAGAGAAGTGATGTATCCAATTAGAAGAAAAAGGAAGAGAGAAATGAAGAGAAATAGATGAGAAGATGGAATGAAAGAAAGAAATGCACACATAGAAATACAAAGAATCAAAGAGATGAATACTGACACACACACCAAGATAAAAATCAAGATAAAAAGACAAAAAAAAGAGGTATGACCAGGGATAGATGACAAGAAAGGCAGGGAGGTATGTACAGGGCTAAAGAAAACAAAAAGAGAATGAGAGAAAGTTATAAGAGGGGGTGGATGAACAAGAGACAACAGAAAGGAAGATGATGGTAGGAAATGAAATTTATTACTCAGATAGTTGTATAGACAAGTAGAAAGATAGAATCAGTGAATGTTAACTGAGATTCCTCTTTTCAAATCAGGTTTAATTGCAAGGCAGTTAAAAGCCGAGTGTCTTAACACAGGTCACAAGGGCAAATGTGGAGGAGCCATGGGAAGCTCTCTCAGATACGTTCTCCGAACAGCCCAATATCTCATAAGCTCAAGTTTCTGTCACTTACCTTTGGAATAAGGACAGGCCCTTTCATGACTCCAACATGTGCTTCTTTTCTATATGTTCTTGAGCCCCTGGGGAAGAATGGCTAGGGTGACTGCTAATATTGTGTGAATGTGAGGACATCCAATCAATTTTTAGCTAAGCAAATACACTTTCATTCCACTTTGCTTTGAACTCTGAAAGCTCGGAAGTCAGAGCTTGTTTATTGCATCTCACCATCTAAGTCAATGAACAGAGACTGTATTTGTCCTAAGAGAAACTGTATTTTCCTGGGACAAAGTGCATGCATACAGCCATTCATTTCCCATGTCCCAAGGCAAAGCCCAGAAAACTGATCCAGGACAAGAGGCAGTAACAGCTTCTTCTGGAGTATTGCAAAGTGTATCTCAGCACATCATCCTGGGGCATGTGCCCCAGTTGGTCCTCTAGGCACCACTTCCACCCCAATCCCAGGGCATCATCAACTTGGGGCAGCTGCTTTAGGCCTGGTGTTAGAACCCAACTGCCCAAAAGTAACAGGGCCCAGGCAATTTTACCCACCTAGTAATTGTCCTGAATGGTGAATTTGCCAGCAATTTTATGTTCACCAGTCACTTAAGCTTAGCATCAGCGTCGGGTCCATCTGAACAACCATGGACCCATCCACACACCAGAAAGATCTGCTCATTGGAGGACCTGCCCACTCATCCATTCGTGCATCCACTGAGTCAAGGTCCACTTTGGACACCCCTCTATTCACCCACTGATCCTTCAACAATGGCCCCACCATTATTGCCCAGCACCATTTGCAAGGGCAACAACAACTGGGCCCAGGAGGAGGTAGTGGATCTCCTGACTATTTGGGAAGGGGTTGAGAGCTAGTACGTACTCCATTCAAGCCACCAAAACCTAGCAGCCTTTGAATGGGCACTGCAGAAATGGCAGCCCATGGACAGAACCATGATTGGGCTCATTGTTTCTGCAAGTGCCAGGTATTGAGGCAGCAATTCATGAAAACATGCCATGCCAACTGTATTTCCATTACATGCATGGTGATGTGTACCAGACCCACAGCCTCTCAGGTATGGCATAATGCATGCCCATGTGGCGGAATGCAGGGCTAGCGATTCCGGCACCGCTTGGGGAGCCGCGGGCTTTACGGAGCGGGCAAGCGCGCAGCTTGTGGGGCGGGATTGGAGGTAGCTTTATGACCGCCTTCAAGGTTCACTGAGTAGGCGCGAGTAGACGACTTAGAGTAAGTTGTTAGTTTTCTATGATAAGTTTGTAGGATGTCTGTTGGTTCATGGGGTTCCGGAATAAGCCCTTGCGTTCTAACCCAATGGGCTAGGTGCGGCTGCCAACTCCTTAAGTCCCAGAACTGATCAACAGCTCATTGAAATAGGGTGTTAGTGGTAGAAGTTATTATGGAGTAAATATAAGGTAAAGTAAAAATTTGTTTTATTCACTCACCTGGCCTCACCCTCTTACAAATAAGAGGGGAGGTCAGCTGGAATGAAGCTGCAGTAAATATAAGTATAGAAAGCATAGATATGCTGTCTAAACTACAAAGAGAGGCAGTTAAAAGGTGGAGTCTCTGATGTCTCTTCAGTTACAGTATGCCAGATATAAAGGGGGTCTGTCGGCCCACAGGGTTCACCAGTGAGCCTTTGCTTTCTACTCCTTGCGGGATAGGTGCGGCTACTCACTAGTTAGTCCTAGGGCTGGTCAACAGTTCATGAACGGGATGATAGATAACAAAACTGTAACGTGGTAAATCGCTGTCGATTGTCGGATTTTCGAGCCCTTGGTTTTCGCTGGGATACGCCAAGGCGGGGAGGCTGAGGACTGGCTACAGGGTGATCAAGCCTGAAGGGTTGTCCAATCGTCGTCTCTGCTGCTTCTTGCCTCTATGCCTCTTTATAGATGTTGGTTGGACTGCCTCTGTGACACTAACTATGTTAAGCTAAGCATACAGGGATAGGATAGTTTTCTTTTACATGATAGTTACTAGGTAGATTTTCTACATAAGTTTCATTTCTGCAGGAATGACACTTATAGATAAGAAATGAAACTTACAAAATATGCATGTGCAGCTTAATACAAGCGTGGGAAAATACAAAGCTTTCATTTTGATTAGAAGCCAAAACTACAAGGTTACATAAATGTGAGAGTGCCGCGTGGCAGTTATACAGAAATAAAATAAGAGATTTACAGCCCATAGTTTCATAGTAGCTAGGGTCAGGAGGGATCTGAACAGATCATCCAGCCTGACCCCCTGCCACAGGCAGGAATGAATGCTGGGTTCACCCAAACAGGTGATCATCCAACCTCCTCTTGAATTTGCTCAAGGTAGGGGCGAGGACCACTTCCCTGGGAAGTTGGTTCCAGATTTTGGCCACCCTAACTGTAAAATATTGCCTTCTGATCTCTAACCTAAACCTATTCTCCATCAGCTCATTACCAGTGTTCCTCGTCACCCCAGATGGTGCTGGGGAGAAAAGGGCTCTACTTATTTGCTGTTGATCTCCCCTGAGGAGTTTGTAGGCAGCCACCAGGTCCCCCCTCAGCCTCCTCTTGCTGAGGCTGAACAGGTTCAGGTCCCTCAGTCTCTCCTCGTAGGGCCTGCCCTGCTGCCATCTCACCAAGCAGGTGGCCCTCCTCCGACCCCTCTCAGAGACACAGTGGACAGATTGTACATAATCTCCAAAACTGACATGGATTTTGATGCCACCTTAGTCAAAAGCTTGTAGCCCTCCCAGATGACCACAGTGACAACCCAGGAGATGTGCCATTTCAAGGACTCAAAGGCCTTCATGGACAACAGGCTCCAAAAAAGTTTCATTGCTTTATTTCCAGGATACACAGAGAAGAAGCAAGTGTCTTATGTGCGTTTAAGAGTCGTATTCTCGGGAGTACCCTGAAAGTGGTACGGACATACCCTGTGTGCTGTTTGAAAATTACAGCCCCCAATGTCATCACCTACTAAACGGGCTTACCCTCATGTTCCTTGAATACAAGGTGATGGTTGAAGTGGTACAAAAGAGAGGATGCCAGAATGTGTATTTCTTAGCTTGTTGTCAATCTGGTATTCTCATTTCATGAATTAGAAGAGATGATGAGAAGCACGGCACTTAAGATAACAGAGAAAAAGTATCCACTTTCCTAGGGGTATAGTTTGCATATCACAGTAATATACACCACTTTGCCTCTATAGATCTCTAAGCACCTTACATTCCCATAGGGGACTTCAATCCCCCAGACATCTGCTGGGAGGGCAATACAGCAATGTGCAGGCAATCCAGGAAGTTTTTGGAGAGTGCAGAACTTCCTACTGCAGGAGTTGGAGAGGCCAACTAGGGGACATGCTCTTTTTGACTTGCTGGCCCCATGTACAAGACAAATGTGATAAACTGAAGACTAATAGAAAATTAGGGCTGGAAGCAGCATCTGGAGGTCTAGCCCCCCGTACAAGGCATGATTATCCCTATCCAAACTACCCCATACAAAACCTTTTGCTAACCAGTTTCTAAAAGTATGCAGTCACCCTGTCACACCACTACAACGCATATTACCCAGAAACACTAAAACCACCATAATCTGCCAGGGGTAAAACTGGGAGATGAAGACTGTCAGCATCTTGTTGCCGCAAGGGTTTTAAAACACATTTAGGAGATGCGAATAAGGCAGCCATGTCCAGAGGAAGGACCCCCACCCCACCATGCTGCTACAAATCTCTACCAAGCTGACTATGTGGTTAGATGCCTTCCTTCTCCCAAATTTGGTGATTGGCATGAACCTGAGTAGATAGGGAAACCTTTATCCTTGGCTGCAGTCAACACCCAGTGCTTCTGAGGAAAGGAGTGTCGGGGGAAAGGCATACCCGGACATGTGTAGCAACAGGACGGGGGTGGGGAAATCATCCCCAGCCCCTTGTTGCAACTATCAGTGTTCAGAAACACTGGCCCACTGATAGACACAGCCTAAGTTAGAAGCCAGAGAGATCCTCTGACGTATGGTCAGTAGTAGGTCAAATGAATCATGATAGTACCTTCTGGCTTCACAATCTGTGAATCCAAGGGTGTTTGCCTGTGGCCTCTGCTTCTGAGCTGTGCAAGGCTCTAGGGACTGAGTCCCACACGTTCTTATAAAAGATGCATAGACAAATCACTGCTCTGCAGCTTCAGTCCTTTTATTCCAGTAATGCTGCAAGTCAGCTACACACACAGCTCTTCCTCAAAGAGAAATGATTTTGATCTCCTCCTCTCAGCTCTGTTACAGAGTGAGGAGTGGACAACTCGGTGAAGCCTGTACATCTAGCATCTAGATAGTGCAGTCATGGGGGAACAAGAGACTGGATATAGTAGGATGGTTAGTGACCAAGCCGTCCTAGCATTCAAGGACCTAATGTAGGAAACTGAAGACAAAACCATTAAGATGAGCACAGTGAGTAATATATTGAAATCAATATTGTTTGGATGTTAAGCCAGAGGAACATCTGGAACAGAATTATGAATTATTGTTTAAAAAAAAAGTAGGAGCTTTATTCCCCATTTAATACAATTTCTACAGTTGGTCAGAAAAGTTAAACATATATGTACACACATGAAAAATGGAGTATTTCTGTCCTGAAACTATTACCTTTACTACAGTAATATAACTGAGGGGGGCAACCAGGGCAGCAGCCCCAGGCACTGCCTTTGTGGAGGGGGGCAAAATAGCCATGACCACAGGTCAGCACGATGGCAGGAAGGGCTGCCCTGTGCATCACAACTTCCCTGGGCTTGGAGCTGCCCTGCTATCATATCTTCCTTTTTTGAATAACCCCTGAAGTACTAGGAGTAATACAGCTTCTTGGCCACTGTGAATTTTTAGCCTAAACAAATGAAAACTAGGTCAATATTTGTGAAGTAGATGGGTTAAAAAATGTAGAGCAGAACTGAGGGACTTTGATAGCTCTTGCTTATATATATTTCTGAGATTTGAGGCCAGCTGACAAGCAAATGACTGGGAGAATGTGCACAAGGCTAAGTGTGCAATCTTTCCAGAGGACTTCAATCAAGACTGCTGAAGCATGGTAATTACCGTGCTCCAGTGGACTCCAGCTTCACATGTATTAGCGTCCTCATGCTGAAAAACGTCGGAAGAGTGCCCATTCAATGAGCTGGAGTTCAAAATCTCCTGGCGCCATTTTTCATCATGGGGATGATGATACATGTGGTGCTCCAGGCACTTTTGATTAGTGCAGCCTTTGGAGATGTGCAAATTAGAGAGGCCCCGCAACCACTCCCTAGGAGCAAGTGTATAAATGTCCTATAATACTTGCTGTGTCTATGCTATATGTCCCTAGTAAAATGGAAATACAATGGCATGGCCTTTTTGACTTCATAACTTCATGCTCAGCTACTTGTGGGTCAGACTGAGGCACTGACATTAATGAAATGGTAGAATTTGAACATCTCCAATGATGGAGATTTAACAACATCCCTAATCAGTCTAGTCCACTGCCCCATTGGTCCATCAGTGAAGACATTCTCCTGATACCCAATCTGAACCTACTTTATTGGTGTTTTGGATTTTCTCCCTTCTACCCTTCTCTACTCCCCTTTGTCCTGCTTCCCTCCTGCCCTTGTACCCATTCCTTCAGATCTCCAATGTTAACTTGTATGTGGAAATCATTCCACACTTCCCCCAAGCTAAGGTCAGTATGTGCCAGCCTCACCTGCTCATCTACCACAAGCTACCATGTCTTTGGTGCCTCTTTTTCTACCCATGCATCCACCTGGGCTTGTGTGCTCTCCTCTACTGCAGTACTTAGGATGAAAGAGCAGACAATTGACTAAAAAAGTCTCCATTTTCACAAGCATGGGAAATGCATAAGGTTTAGTCAGGGGGCATAACAAGGTTTCTGCAAAAGCACTGTGACAATATTTCTCCTGCCCACTTTCCGGATGTAATGTGACGATACTCTGAAGTGAGAAAAAAGTTTCATGAAAAATATAGTCACTTTAGGAATCCTTATTTTTCATCATAAAACTGCCTTTCAATTGAAAATAAGGAGGCCCTCTAAAAATCAAGTTATGGATAATTGTTGACAGAAATGGTGGGGGGTATTCTCTTGCTTGCTCTTCTCCTGACACAGTCATTCCCTTTCTCTCCACAGGCATCCCAAAAGGCACTGGGGATGAAGACATCCAATTGCACCACTGTGACTGAGTTCCTACTCCTGGGGTTCTCCGATGCCCAGGAATTGCAGATCTTGCACTTGACCACATTTCTAATAATACACCTGGCAGCCCTCACTGGCAATCTCCTGGTTATCACGCTCATAGCCTTTGACAGCCACCTCCACACCCCCATATACTTCTTCCTCCTCAATCTGTCCATCCTTGACATTGGATCCATTTCTGTCATTGTCCCCAAATCCATGGCCAATTCCATACTGAACACCAGGGTGATTTCCTATTCTGGATGTGTCACCCAAGCTTTTTTCTTCCTCTTCTTCCTTACAGCAGACCTCGCCATCCTCACCATCATGGCTTATGACCGATACATCGCCATCTGCAAACCACTGCACTATGTGACAGTGATGAACAGGAGAGCTTGTCTGCAAATGGCAGCCACGGCCTGGAGCGCTGCTCTTTTGTACTCTGCCCTGCACACAGGGAACACCTTTAGGCTGCCCTTCTGCCACTCCAACCTCATCAACCAGTTCTTCTGTGAAGTCCCCCAGCTCCTTAGGATCTCTTGCTCAGAGGTGTTTACTAGTGAAATTCAGATTATCATCTTGGGAACATGTGTATGTGTTGGTTGCATTGTGTTTATATTTGTGTCTTATATTCAGATATTCACTACTGTACTGAGAATCCCCTCTGAGCAGGGCTGGTATAAAGCAGTTTCCACCTGCCTTCCCCACCTCATTGTTGTCTCCCTGCTGGGTAGCACCGGGATGATTGCTTATGTGAAGCCCACATCTGGGTCCCCATCAGCTCTCGACCTCATGCTGTCTGTTCTCTATTCTATGATCCCACCAATGATGAATCCAGTCATCTACAGCATGAGAAACAAGGACATCAAAGCAGCACTATGGGAACTGGTGAGATGGAGGTGATTTATTCCAAAGAAAATGTCAGTTATTCTCCAGTGACTGTGGTTCTCCTGACCATTTTTATAGAAAAAGAGTTATTAATACAAATTAACTCAACCAATGTCAGTTGTGAAGCTTTAATAGAAACAATCAATTGTGTTATTCATACAGATCAATTGAACCAATGTCAGTTGTGCTTCTGTAGGTTTACACCATGTAAAATAGTCTCTCTAATTTTAAGCTTTTCTCCCTGAACTAGTTGGTCTCTAAGATACCACTCTATCCTAGCTAATCTTCTTGTATCTGTTAAAATTTTATCTTTGATGCTGATACTGTCATTTGTTAGTGCACTATTGCAATACCTTGTACATACCTTCAATATTTGTAAGATTCCCTGGTGGAGAATATCACTGTATCTATCTCTTGTCTGGATTAAAATGTTTTCTTGAGGTTTGATTATTTGAGATCCAGAAGGAGGGTGTGAGAGGCTTAAAAGGGAGTGATAATGGTTTTTAGATAATAGGTGTCAGTCATTACTCAGGTGCTGGGATTTTCAGTCATATTTTCCTGTACGAGTTTAAAAGAGCACTCAGGGTTTTCCTCCACACAACCCTGAAGAGATGGAAATGATTTGTCAAGGTGCACTAGAGCTCCTGTGCACGTCATGACTGTAGTGATGCTGGATTATGGCTGTCCTTGCAGTCCGCTATAGGGAAGCTTTAGATACTTAAATCAACTGCCAGCATCCCCAGGTTTAACTATGTCAAGCACAAATGACGCTCACACTGCTAGTCTCTAAATCCTTTAAGGACCAGCAGCGTCTACTTTCACCTGCCCAACAAGCAGCCTATGCCAAGAACTCCAGTAATGGAAATAGTGTTGCCTTGTTTAGAACGGATGTAAAAGGAAACGCAGTACAGACCACAATCTGTTATCGTACAACTACATCGAAATTGGGACTTCTCTTCCATGGGAGATACTGCAAGGTATAAAATGTGTTTTTATTGCAAATCAGAAAGAATAATCCATATTTCCCGGAATTCCCCAGAGAATAACCTCTTCCAATAAAAATAAAGAAGAAAAATATAAGCTCATGTTATTTACTTCTGATGGATTAGGTAACTGTCCAGAATTCACACCCAAAAGGGAAATTTTGAAAGTAATGAATTGAGGTATTTTGACTCATAGTGACTCATACTGTTGGGCAATTTGGAGCTAGTTCAGGCAACGTGTTTTTCACACAAGAAACAGAAGCAAGGAGAAGTGTCTGCAGAGCTGAAAGGCAGAGAGGTGATGGACTCTCCTTTCTTGGAGGTTCTTAAGATTGGGCTAGCCGAAGCCATGGTTGGCATGATCCATGCATTCAGTTGGGGGTTGGACTAGATGACCTCCTGAGGTCCCTTCCATCCCTAATTTTCTATGATTCTATAATTATATAAGAGGAGTGGTGTTGTAAGACTCTGAGGGATGTTTTCCTGTAGCTAATGCTGCTCTAAAACAATGACGTAGCTTAGGATCATAGAAAATAAGGGTTGAAATGGACTTCAAGAGGTCATCTTGTCCAATCCATTCCTCAAAGCAGGGCTGCTCTCAACTTGATCATCCCACTCAAGACTTTCTTTAGCGGGGTCTTAAAATCCACCAAGGATGGCAATACCACCACCTCACTGGGTAACCTCTTCCTGTGCTTTACTACCCCCTGATAAGAATTCTTTCCCTAATATCTAACCTAAACCTGAGGCAGATGATGTTTAATCATCTGTCACCAGTGTGAATCATTTGCCTCCATCCTCTTTGTAACTACCCTTAAGGGAGTTGAAGGCTTGTACTGAACACCTACAGAGTCGTCTCTCCACATCTAATAAACCCAGTTCCTTCAACCTCTCTTCATAATTCATGTACCTTAGCTCCTTAACCATTTTTCTGCCCGCCAGTAGACTCCCTCCAGTTTGTCTACATCCTTTCAGTAGCGGGAGGCCCAAAACTGGACACAGTCCTTCAGATGTGCACCTACCAGTGTCAAACATGGGAGAAGAATCACTGTTTTTAATCTTCTGGATATGGTCCTGCTAATGCAGCACAATTGCCATTAGCCTTCTTTACAACAAGGGCACAGTGTTGACACATATTCAGCTTCTGGTCCACTTTAACACCTAGGTCCAGCTACTTAGCTCGTCAGTCCCCAGTCTGTACCAGTGCATAGGATTGTTCCATCATACATGCAGGATTTTGCCCTGGTCATTACTGAACCTCATGAGATTTATTTGGTCCAATCCTCCAATTTGTCAAGGTCTCTCTGAATCGTAGTCCTGCCCTCAAGCATATCTATTACTCCCCACAGCGTGGTGTCATCTCCAGACCTGCTGAGGGTGTCACCTCCAGAATGCCATCTTCCCAGCAGTCGACAACATTATTGAACAAAACTCGTTCCAGGTCCAACCTCTGGAGCACTCCACTTGATACTGGCTGCCAGATAGACATTTGGCCATTGATTACCATCTCTTCACCTGAATTATCAAGCCTGTTTTCTTCTATCCCATAGTCTGTTCATCCTGCCCGTACTTCCTTGACTTGCTTGTGAGAAAATTGTAGTACACAATACTGTCATAGACTGTATCAAAGACCTTGTGAAGGAAATGATATATCATGTCCAGTACTCTCCCTGCGTGCACAGAGACACTCATTTTGCTCGTGCATGACTTGTCCTTGGTGACCCCATGCTGACTGGTCCTAATCACCTTTGATCCTCCAAGTGCTTACAAATTGATTCCTTGAGGACCTGCACCAAGACTTTCTCATAGACTCAGGTGAGGCTGACTAGTCTCTAATTTCCCCGATCGTCCTTTTCCCTTTCTTCCCAGTCTGTACCAATGCATAGGATTGTTCCATCCTACATGCAGGATTTTGCACTCGTTGTTACTGAACTGCATGAGATTGTGTTTGGTCCAATCTTCCAATTTGTCGACGTCTCTCTGAATCATAGCCCTGCCCTCAAGCATATCTATTACTGCCCCCAACTTGGTGTCACCTGCAGACTTTGTTGACAACAATATTGCAAAACAACTGGTTTCGGACCCAACCTCTGGGGCACTACACTTGATACTGGCTGCCAGATAGACATGGAGGAAGTGGGGAAAGAAAACCTGGTTCTTACCTATCTAACCATAAACTGAAATTCCTTCCTGATCCCAAGTATAGGGATTTGTCTGACCAAGAGTGGAGGGGCAAGATTCTCTAGCACATGATCTTGGAGGTTTAGTCTGAGCAGGAGCTTTGGCATATCAGTCAAAATCCCCAACCTTGATTTCAGTTAACACCCAATGTTTCTAAAGGTAGAAGAAAACCCCCACCCCGCAAATTATGTAGCAAAAGGAGGAGGGAAGAAAATCCTTCCTTATCACGTGCAGCAGGCAGCAAAGACCAGAGGAATTGGAAATAACCAGAGAACATGGATGTAGCTATTGCTAGATTCTGCCTGACCAACGCTTATCCATCCCCTTGAACACCTCCAATGATGGAGATTGCACAACATCCCTAATCAGTCTAGTCCACTGCCCCATTGGTCCATCAGCGAAGACATTCTCCTGATAATGAATCTGAAGCTACTTTATTGGTGTTTTGGATTTTCTCTCTTCTCCCCTTCTCTACTCCCCTTTGTCCTTCTTCCCTCTGGCCCTTGCCACCATTTCTTCAGATCTCCAATGCTAACATGTATGTGGAAATCATTCCATGTTTCCCCCAACCTAAGGTCACTATATCCCAGCCTCAACCTGCTCATCTACCACATGCTACCCCATCATTGGTCCCTCTCTTTCTACCCATGCATCCACCTGGGTTTGTGTGATCTCCTCCATTACAGTACTTAGGAAGAAAGAGCAGACAGGCCTCAAAAGACAAACACTGTATCACTTCCTGTGGTTAGAGTCCAAACCTGGGAACTGAGCAGGCTATGGTCCCATGTACAAGGCAAGTGTGATAAATCACAGACTAATACAAAACTGGGACTGGAACCAGCTCAAGAGGTTCAGGCCCCCGGTCAAGGCAGCAGCATGCCTATCCAAGCTGTCCCATATGAACTCTTGTTTAAACTGTACCTAAAACTACGCAGTCAGCCTGCCACACCACTACAAGTTATACTGCCCACAGACACTGAGACTACCATAATTTGCTGTAGGTAAATGAGGGAAATGAAGACTGTCAGCATCCTGCTCCTGCAAGTGTTTTTAGACACATTCAGTATATACAAATAAGGCAGCCATCCCCACCATTACAGGGAAAGGATGCTCCTTCCCCCACAAGTTTCTCCCCATCTCACTCTGTAGTAAACTTCCTTCCTGTTCCCATATCTGGTGGTTGGCAGGTCCCTAGGGGGCAAGGAGAACCCTTTAGCCTGGGCTGCAACCAAGACCCAGTGCTGCTGAGCAAGGCAGGGTTGTCAGCAGATGGTGACCCTCACACCACTAGCAACTGGAGGGGGAAAAATTCCTCCCGTCCCCATGCTGCAACTAGGAAAGCCTAGAAACATTGGTCCCCCGAGAGACACAGCCTGTTACAAGCCACAGCAAGATCCTCTGACACATGGTCAGCAGTAGGTCCAATTGGGAGACTCTGGACAGGCCTCCTTGCTTCAATATCTCTGAATCCAGTGTGTTTGCCCATGGGCTCAGCTTCTGAGCTGTGCAGGGCTCTAGGGAAATAGTCCCCCAAGACCTCCCAACATATACATAGACAACTCACTGACTAAAACTTCAGCCCCTTCATTCCAGTAAAGCTCCAAGTCAGCTGCACACCCAGCTTTTCTTCAAGGACTCATTCTGGATCCCTCCTCTGAGGTCTCCCATAGAGTGAGGAGTGCATGACCCCGAGAAACCTGTACCCCTGGCATCTAGATAGCACAGTGATCGAGGGACAGAGATTGATTGCTGATCACCACTCCTGCCTCCAAACTGCCCTGACACTCAAGGATTTAACATAGCAAACTGCAGACAAAACCATTAAGACAAGTGCAGTAAGAGATATATTCAATTCAATAATGTTTGGATTTCAATAGAGAGGATCTTTGTGAAACAGAATAATGAATTGTATTTAAAAATTATTGCAGAACTTTATTTTCCATTTAATTACCTACAGTTGTAGGAACAGGAAGCATATAAGTATTCACTTGAAAAATGTCATACTACTGTCATGAAATGTTTACCTATTCTACAGTAATGTAATGAGCGGGGAAGCAGGGAGGCAGCCCCGGACACTACCTTTGTGCAGGGTGGGAAATAGCCATGACCACAGGCTGCCCTGCTAATATGTCTCCCTCTTTATCAATAACCCCTGAAGTACAAAGAGTCTAGTTTCCTGGCTACTGAAGATTTTCACACTAAGCAAATAAAGAAAAGGTCTAATATCTTTCAAGTAGATGAGTTACAAAATGTAGGGACCATGTAGGGATGTTCACAGCCCATGCTTACATACATTTCTGAGACTTCAAGCCAGTTTGAACATGAAGCCTTGTGCACATCCTGCCACCCATTTGATTGCTATCATCCCAGGTGATTTAGAGATTAAGATGCTGGCTGGGTGTGGGCTCTATGTCCCTAGGAAAATGGAAATACTATGGGATGACCTTTTTGACTTCATAATTTCATGCTCAGCTGCCTGTGGGTAAGATTCAGGCACTGACATTCATGAAACGATAGAATCTAGGATTCTAATTATTCTCTTTTCCCAGGTCACATGTACTTGTAGTGGACCGGCACCTGATGTGAACTCACATGGCCCCTTGGACTAGAAAGGAGCTGGAGGGGCTCATTCTAGTGTAGTAACATCTTCTCCACTTTCCCAGACATGGGAAATATATGAGCACTAGTGAGTGGTAGTGACCAGGTGTCTGCAAAAGCTCTGATAAAATACGTTTCCTGTCTGCTTTTTGGCTGAAATGTCACAATTACATTCTTTAAAAAAATTTGAATATCATGAAAAATATTGTCACTTTTGGCACCGTGATTCTTTTTCCCTTTCCCTCCACAGGCATCCCAAAAGGCACTGGGGATGAAGACATCCAATTGCACCACTGTGACTGAATTCCTGCTCCTGGGGTTCTGATGCCCGGGAATTGCAGGTCTTGCACTTTGCCAACGAGGGCTGCCGGGTATATTTTTAGAAAAGTGGCCATCTCCTGGTTATCACGCTTATAGCCTTTGACAGCCACCTCCACACCCCCATGTACTTCTTCCTCCTCAATCTGTCCATCCTTGACATTGGATCCAAATCTCACTGTTGTCTCCTTGCTGGGAAGCACTGGTCTGATTGCCTACATGAAGCCCACATCTGGGTCCCCATCAGTTCTCTCTCTCATAGTGTCTGTTCTCTATTATATGATCCCACCAATGATGAATCCGGTCATCTACAGCATGAGGAACAAGGTCATCAAAGCAGCACTATGCAAACTGGTGAGATGGAAGTGGTTTGTGACAAAGATGTCAGTTTTTCCTCCAGTGACTGTTGTTTCACTGAACCTCTTTATAGAAACAATCAACTGTGTTATGAATACAGATTAATTCCACTAATTCCCAATGTGTTGCTCCTGCTCTATACTATTTTAAATAATCTTTGTATTTAGTTTGAAGCTTATGTCTCTCTGAACTGGTTAGTCGCTAGGGGGAGAGCAGCATCTTAACCACATATCTACTACTCCCCACAGCTTGGTCTCATCCTCAAACTTGATGAGGGGCGACTCCATCACATCTTACAGGTCATTGATGAAAATATTGAACAAAATAGGCCCCAGGCCCAACCCTAGGGACAGGCCGTTGGATATCGGCTGCCACCTAGACAGTGACCCATTGATTACCACCCTCTCAGCTGAACCAGTCAGCCATTTTCAATCCACTTCACAGTCCATTCTAACCATACTTCCTTGGCTTGCTTGTAACAATATTGTTGGAGACTGTCCAAAAGCTTGCCAAAGTCCAGGTATAGAGCATTTGGAGCTCTCCCTGCATCCATACGGGCAGTCGTCTCATCCATCAGGATGCTCAGGCATGACTTGCCCTTGGCAAATCCATGATGACTGTTCCTAAATCACCCTTGTCTCCTCTAAATGCTTAGAAACAGATTCCTTGAGGACCTGCTCCATGATTTCTCCAGGGATGTGGTGAGGATAACTATTCTGTAGTTCCCCACATTCTTCCTCCTCCCAGTCTTAAAGCTGCGCAATATACTTGCCCCTTTCCAAACATCCAGGACTTATGCCCATCACCACAACATCTCAAGGATAATGGGCAGTGGATTTCCAATCTCATGGAGGGTAATCCAAGCCCTCTGACTGCTACCCCATGCTGCTCGTCCATGCCCACAGGGGGCTTGTCCATGGCCACAGGGATACTGCCAGGGGGTATCCTGACCAAATCAAAGGTAACCACAGCACACAAGCCAAAGGGAAGGGTCCAGATCGGATCACATACATCTTGCAGATCATTGCAGGGTAGCACAGATTCTGTTGCTGGAAGTGCTTTGGCTTCTTCAAACATGGGATGTTGTTCCAAGAAAAAGGATTGCTAGGAAGCGATAGGATCCACCTGACAAAGAGAGAAAGAGAATAGCATCAATGTAAACAGGCTCACTACCCTAGTGAGGGTCACTTTAAGCTAGGTTTATGATGGGATGGAGGCCAAAACCCTGAAGTAAGTGGGGAAGCTGGTGACCTGGGCAAAGCATAAATGGGGTTGGGACCATCAAGGGCAGCCTTCTCACTCTTTTTGAGAAAGTAGTGCAATTGGATAGCTATCTGTTGCTGCCTGTGCATGAATGTACCATGCCTGGGAATCAAGCATGAAGATATGAAAGTCTTCTCACAGTCACGGAAGTATCACATGATCGGAATAAGAGAGACACGGTGGGATAGCTCACATGACTGGAGCACTGGGGTACACACTGTTCAGGCAATCCAAAAAGTTTTTGGAGAGTGTTGGGAACAGCTTCCTGCTGCAAGTGCTGGAGTGGCCAAACAGGGGTCATGCTCTTCTTTATCTGCTGCTCACAAAGCTGGAAGAATTGGTGGGAGATGTACTAGTAGATCACTCAGGTAACTGAAGAGCAGCATCCCTGGAGGCCAGTCTGAAAGGCAAAGGAGTCCAGGAGAGCTTGGTATCTTAAAGAAACCTTCCTGTGGGTTTCACATGCAGACCAGCAACTCTGGCAGGAACCATGTTGGCTTAACAGGGAACTCTTCAGTAAACTAAAACCCGAAAAGAAACTAAAAAGAAGTGGAAGTGTGGACAAATGGCAAGGGAGGAGGATAAGAGTATTACTCAGGCCAGCAGGGATGACATCAGGAAAGGCAAAGCGCAGCTGGAGTTGCAGGTAGCCAGGGATGAGAAAGGTAACGAGAAGAATTTCAACAAGTATGTCAGCAACAAGAGGAAGATCAGGGAAAGTGTTGGTGTCTTGCTGAGTGCTGGAGTGACCAGTGATGTGGAAATGGTTGTGAGGTCGGCAACCAGACTACCGCAAGTGGCTGCAAAACATGGGGAGAAAATGAGCAGTCAGTAGTGGTAAAACTACAGTTTAGGGACAATTTAGAAAAGCTGGACCTGTACAAGTCTATGGGGCCAGGAACAATGCACCTGAGGGTGCTGAGGGAGTTGACCAATGTGCAGAGCTGTGCAAAGAAACAGGCTTCCTCAGGTATTTGAATGGAGAGGTGGCAGTCCCAAACGTGTAGTTGTAGAAAGCACCCAAGCCGCAGGTGCTGGAAGCTGGAGAAGGAGGCGGCCCCTCCTGAACTCCCCTAGAATCAGAGAAAAATAGAGTTGGAACTGCACCCTGGATGTCATTGACTCCAACCCTCCGCTTGAGGGAGGAGATCTCCCTAGAAGGGGAGCCCAAGCAGTGGCATGAAGCACCAGAACGAGTCATTATCCAAAGCAAATCTCTGTCTAACCTATCACTGAAAGTGCACCGGCAACTCCAGTCCTATGGAGGATGGAAAAACACACCACCATCCTTCCCATTGGACCATAAGTTGAAATTCCTTCTTGATCCCAGGTGTAGGGATTTGTCTCACTCAGAGGGGTGGGGCAAGACTCTCTAGTCATGACCTTGGGGTTTTAGTCCCAGGAGGAGCTTTGGCATATCAGCCAAAATCCCCAACTTTGATTTCAGCCAACACCCAATGCTTCTAAAGTACTCTCTCGGGTGATGTATCTGTTTTCCCACCCCTTGCACGGATCAACAGAAAAGGTCTCTTACACTTCTGGCTGGTGCTGTGTTCAGCCAGCCGACTCAACGCTCCACTCCCGGCATGCCAGGAACTCCACCGCTCATCGCTTCGGGGAATGATTTCTCTGCTGGCTCTCTCTCTTCACTTGGGCCTCCAAGCAGGGAAACTACTTGTTCCGGTGCTTCACGCCACTGCTTGGGCTCCCCTTCTGGGGAGATCTCCTCACTCAAGCCATCAGTCTTTCATACAAAAGGATCTAATAGGCTGTTAGCACTTCCCAGTGATTCACCATTGGGACGGGAGCATGCTTAATTGGCAATTGACTGGTCTGTCTCCTGGTTTCTTTGGCTATGCCGTAACTTCTAACAAGTAATTAACAATTCTCAACAGCTCACCGCTGGGCAGTGAGAGTCCTGGATGGGACATTACTCAGTCTGGGTCCTGGTTTCCTGGCCATATTCTAAGTTTTAAACAAAGGGACTCTTTGCCCAGACATTCCCGTAACTGGAGCAACATCTCCCTGTTAAAGACCTCCCCATTTTGTTAGAAGACCCTCCTCGCTCAGCTTGGCTGCCGCCTCTACTTTAAGATCTTCTGTCCCACTTCCAACTTCAGGCAGTGAGTCATCTCTGTCGGTCATGGAACACGACAGGAAATCAGCTACCATGATTTTTTTCCTGGCTTGGAACTCAACTGAAAAATGGAGAGGTTGTATTGCCAGAGCCTGTTGTAGTATTTGAGCGTTATCCGTCTTGACCATCTGCAACCATCTGAGAGGGGCATGAGCTGTAATCAACACAAATTTTCAACCGAGTAAATAATACCTAAACAGTTCAATGCCCCACCTGATAGCCAGACCCTCTGTAGAATACGCGGTCTCTGCCTTTGTCAACTTCTTGCTTGCATAAGCTGTGGGTCGTGCGGTCCCCTGCCACTTTTGAAATGACACACCACCCACAGCACACCCCGATGCATCTGTCTCCAGGAAAAATGGTTCTTGGAACCGGGGTGTGTACACTTCTTTGGGTTTGCTGTCAGTCCTGTCTTTCTTCGTTCTTGTAAAACGGCCCGTAAATGTCAACAATGTTCTTCCCAAGTTTGTGAAAATATAAATGTTGTCAATTTACGCCGAAGCGTAGTTCTGGTGAGGAGCTAAAGGCTTATGCATTAGGCACTGAAACCAAGTCGCCACCCCATGGATGCTGAAGAGCATACGTTCAAACTGAAAAAGTCCCCAGGGTATCCCCAAATCCAAGTCTTCTTTATCCTGCTCATGCATGGTATTTGCCAGTACCCTTTTGTTAGATCCAAAGCGGATGTATACCTGGCTTGCCCAATCTTTTCCAACATGTCTTCGATCTGGGGCATGGGAAAAGTGTCAAAGGCCACCACGTCGTTAACCTTCCTAAAAATCTGTGTAAATCTGAAGGGCGCCATGCGTTTTAGGTATTGCCACAAGTGGGCTTCGCCACAGACTTTTTGACTCTTCTATTATCCCTGCCTCTAGCATTTGGGTAAGTTGTTGCCTCTCAGCTTCCCACAGGGCAGTCTCCTGTGGTGGTCTCTGACCACACACCCTTCAGGGGCCCTGGTCTCGTGTTACCCTCCTTGCCCTTCCTGGCTTGGCCTGGAACACATCGGGAAATCTCCTGATTAGCCACACTAGTTCCCCTTTCTGGTCTGCTGACAACCCAACTCCTATTTGGGGCTCCCCATGCTCCCACTCCAATATTCTGGATCCCCTACTCCATCCACATCTCCTACATGTTCCTTCATTAACCAAGCCTCTCAAACCTGTTAAAGAAATGGAATGGTAATGTGGTAATGTCTCCTCCTCACTGGTTCGGTTCTTTGTACCTCATAATTCACGGGTCACAAATTCCTGGTTACCTGGAACAGTGCCTGCCACCAGGACAATAATTTCTGGCTATGGTCAGGCAACAGTACTAGTACCCAATCTCTGACCTCCAAGTTCCTTTCCTGGGTACAGATATCGTAGATATGTTTTTGCCTTTGCTGACTCGCCTCTAAATTCTCTTGGGCCACCATCTGAACTCTCTAAATGTTCTCGGAAGTCTGCCCAGTTTATATGAGTCTCCCTGCTTTCGGGGTGCCCCTCCAACCAACCCTCACAAACAATATCCAGTATACCTCTGGGCTTATGTCCGTAGAACAACTCGAATGGGGTATGCCTCATTGAGGCCCATGTGGCCTCTCTGACTGCAAACAACAATAAAGGTAGCATTAACTCCCATTTCTGCGGGTCTCCTTGAGTGCACACCCACAGCATGATCTTCCAAGTTCTGTTGAACCTCTCTGCTAAACTATCCACCGGGGGATGGTAGACAGAGGTTCTGAGTTGCATCTCACACACACCCTCAATACTCCTGACATTAATGTCTTGCCCTGATCCATCAGAATTTCACAAGATATTCCTACCCACGATACCCACTTTATCAACTCCCCCACTACCTTTGGTGCTGTCACCTTATGCAAGGGGATGGCTTCTGGGAACCACATTGTGTAACCTATCATAACCAAGACATACTGGTACCCAGCCACACCCTCTGGAAACAGTCCCACGATATCTAATGCCATCTTCTCAAAGGGACCTTCTCCCTGGGGTATCAGCATCAGAGGAACCCGCACAGTCTTATAACTCAAAGTCCTCTGACACTTGGGACACTCTTTGCAGTATCTGTCTACTAACTTATAAATCCCTGGCCAAAAAACTCTTTGTTTTATCCGTGCCTCTGTTTTGTCAAGGCCTAAGTGGCCTCCCATGGGCACCATATGAATAATTTCTAACAACTGTGGCCAATACCGTCTTGGTACTGTCACGGGTGGGTCCTAGGAGCGGCCGTGATCTCACTAGCGCCCCCCTGCCATGTCAATCAAGCAATCCAGCACCCTCTACTCGCCCACCACGTCTTTGATGTTATGAGTTCTGTTATGCGAGGCTGCCTACTTGCACCTTTGACACCGCACCGATGTTATTCCCCATTCCAAGTGGGGTGCCTCAATGCACCCATACCTTACAGGCAATGTGTGCCTCCTACCTCCCCTTTAGCACGCCCCAAGCCTCACAGCTCTTTCTGGACGTTATCCGCTCCTTAATCCTCTATGCCCTACCTGGTGCCCCGGGCATGTCTTGCCACCAGCACCCCTCTCCGGCACCCTTGGGCTCATCACGCAACCAGAGCCCCTTACTCCTGATAAGCCCAATCGGGCTCCCTAAGGATGTTCTTCCCACCGGGGTCGTCGGCCTAAGCCTTGCCTGGCCCCTCCGGGTTCCTGTTAACACTGCTTATCCACTTAGGCTCATGTGACCTAAGCCTTACCTGGCCCCTCTGGGTCCTGTCAATCATAAATATCCAGATAGGCTCCGGCTGCTGGAGCCTTACTTGGCCCCTTCAGTTCCTTGGGGTTCCTGTTATCCTGGAAACCCTCCGGAATGTCTTCTAGTCTGCCCCTCTTGGGGCAACTGTCAATAATCTATGCCCCTCTTGGGGTTGCTTCTTATTACACGTGCCCTGCCCCGAGCCTCTCTTCTACACGTGTCCGCACCCATGGCTTCTCAACACCTTCTCTGGGCTCTCTATAGCGACTGACTCGCCCTTGTCGGGCTAGTCACCTTTACAGCACCCACCCTAGGCTTTTATCCACGTAGCTCCCACACCTGGAGCCCAACACAAGTCCCTACAGGCTTCATCCTGGTGCTACGACCCTTGGGCGGGGTCCTCTACCCTGCTCAGGCCTCTCACTATTGCCCACACAGAGCTACCCGCTGTGCCGCCTCGGCACTGACCAACTGTGCCATCCCAGGCACCACTCGTCTGCCCACACAGGGCACCGGGAACCCCCCAAACCACTGAGGAGCTCCCATGAGGCCTCCTCATGCCCCTACAGCCTCACTCAGTCCTCCGGTATAACAATAACAAAACCACGAGCCAAGCAGCTGCAACACAAACAAGAAGCCTACCGGCTTATAACACAAAGCTTGCACTCACTCAGCTCCTTAGTCATGGTCTCTTATAGGGTTACAGTTGCCCGCATCACTGCAGCCGGTCAGGCTGCGACCATCGACTCAGACTGCAAAGCTTCCCCACAGAGCTCCTGCTCCTGTGACAGCCAGAAGGGAACTCCTTTCTGGGCTCCGGCCTGGGCTGTTTATAAAGGGCCGGCCCTGCCCCCTTCCGGTCACATGGCCCGCCCAGTTGCCGCAGCAACCGGCACCTGAGCTGCCCCTGGAGATTGGCACCTCCACTTCTCCACTTCTTAGGAACAAGGCACCTCAGTGCTCCTGTGACAGGTACCAAGATCTGTGGCACTTCTAACCTTCCCTTGCCCTTATCTATCTGATACAGAATCCCGCTCCCTACCTCAAACCAAGGAAGTACCTCAGTTAACTCAGGTCAGAGCACCTCTTCCTCCCCCCAGGTCAGACTCTCCTTGTAAATATTCTAGAACATTGTTTCCCCTATTTCTGGAGTTTTAAATTGGATCTTAACATGGTCTGAGTGCACCTGGTATCTACTACTGCAAGGATCACTAGGTCCCCAATCTTCATTTCCACAATCAGTTTTGCGTTGTGCTGTGGTCCCTTGTGCGTCCCAAAACTGCAATCCATCTGCTCCTCATGAGGGTGCTCAAGTACCCCTTTGCTGACTCCCCTTTTCTTGCAATACCTGGATAATGTGCTCCTCTCTCCACATTGGAAGTCCCTCCTTTCTACCCATGCATGCACCTGGGCTTGTGTGCTCTCCTCCATTGCAGTACTTAGGAAGAAAGAGCAGACAGGTCTCAAAAGACGAACACTGTTTCACTTCCCACGGAAGTCTTGGTTAGAGTCCAAACCTGGAAGCTGAGCAGGGTACGCTCCCATGTACAAGGCAAGTGTGATAAATCACAGACTAATACAAAACTGGGACTGCAACCAGCTCAAGAGGTCCAGGCCCTTGGTCACGGCAGCATCATGCCTATCCAAGCTATCCCATATGAACTCTTGTTTAAACTGTACCTAAAACTACGCAGTCAGCCTGCCACACCACTACAAGTTATACTGCCCACAGACACTAAGACGACCATAATTTGCCATAGGTAAATGAGGGAGATGAAGACTGTCAGCATCCTGCTCCTACAACTGTTTTTAAACACATTCAGGATATACAAATAAGGCAGCCATCCCCACCATTACAGGGAAAGGATGCTCCTTCCCCCACAAGTCTCTACCCATCTCACTCTGCACTAAAATTTCTTCCTGTTCCCAAATGTGGTGATTGGCAGGTCTGTGGGGGGCACAGGGAAAACCCTGTAGCCAGGACTGCAGCCAACACCCAGTGCTGCTAAGGAGGGCAGGGCTGTCAGGAGATGGGGACCCTCACTCCGTAAGCAACAGGAGGGGGAAAAATTCCTCCTGTCCCCACACTGCAACAAGCAAAGCCTAGAAACATTGGCCCCCCAAGAGACGCAGCCTGTTACAAACCACAGCAAGATCCTCTGACATGTGGTCATCAGTACATCCAATGGGAGACTCTGGACAGTCCTTCTGGCTTCAATATCTGTGAACCCAACGTGTTTGTCCACAGGCTCTGCTTCTGAGCTGTGCAGGGCTCTAGGGAAACAGTCCCACAAGACCTCCCAACATATACATAGACAACTCACTGACTGCGACTTCAGCCCCTTCATTCCAGTAAAGCTCCAATTCAGCTGCATGCCCAGCTCTTCTTCAGGGACTCATCATTCTGGATCTCCTCCTCTCAGGTATCTCACAAAGTGAGAAGTGCACGACCCTGAGAAACCTGTACCCCTGGCATCTAGCTAGAACAGTGTTTGGGGGACAGAGATCGGAAGCAGGAATAGATGGTCAGCAATCAAACTGCCCTGGCATTCAAAGATTTAACATAGCAAACTGAAGACAAAACCATTAAGACAAGTACAGTAAGTAATATATTCAATTCAGTAATGTTTGGTTTCAATAGAGAGGATCTTGGTGAAACAGAATAATGAATTGTATTTAAAAATTATTGCAGAACTTTATTTTCCAGTTAATTCATTATCTACAGTTGTAGGAACAGGAAGCATATAAGTATTCACTTGAAAAATGCCATATTACTGTCGTGAAATGTTTACCACTTCTACAGTAATGTAATGAGTGGGGAAGCAGGGAGGCAGCCCCAGACAATGCTTTTGTGGAGGGCAGGAAATAGCCACGACCACAGGTCAGCAGCATGGCAGGCAGAGCTGTCCTCTGCATCACAACCTGCCCTGGGCTTGGAGCTGCCCTGCTAACATGTCTCCCTCTTTATCAATAACCCCTGAAGTATCAAGAGTCATCTAGTTTCCTGGCCACTGAAGATTTTCACACTAAACAAATAAAGAAAAGGTCTAATATCTTTCAAGTAGATGAGTTACAAAATGTAGAGGCTATGTAGGGATGTTGAGAGTCCACATTAATATATATATCTGAGACTTGAAGCCAGTGTGAACACGCAACCTTGTGCACATCCTGCCAGCCATTTGAGTGCTATCATCCCAGGTGCCTTAGAGCTTAAGATGCTGGCTGTGTCTCTGCTCTATGTACCGAGAAAAATGGAAATACTATGGGATGACCTTTTTGACTTCATAATTTCATGCTCAGCTGCCCGTGGGTAAGATTCAGGCACTGACATTGGTGAAATGATAGAATCTGGGGTTGTAATTATTCCCTTTTCCCAGGTCACATGGACTTGCAGTGCACCTGCACCTGATGTGAAATCACATGGCCCCTTAGACTAGAAAGGAGTTGGAACTGTTTATGCCAGTGTGATAGCGCACTAACAACTTCTTCACTTTCACAGATGTGGTAAATGTATGAGCACTAGTGAGTGGCAGTGACCAGGTGTCTGCCAAAGCTCTGATAAAATACGTTTCCTGTCTGCTTTATGGCTGAAATGTCACAATTATCCAAATTTTTTTTCAAATGTATCATGAAAGATATTGTCACTTTGGGAACCATGATTTTATTTTCCCTTTCCTTCCACAGGCATCCCAAAAGGCACTGGGGACAATGACGTCCAATTGCACCACTGTGACTGAGTTCCTACTCCTGGGGTTCTCCGATGCCCGGGAATTGCAGATCTTGCACTTGGCCACTTTTCTAATAATATACCTGGCAGCCCTCATTGGCAATCTCCTGGTTATCACGCTCATAGCCTTTGACAGCCACCTCCACACCCCCATGTACTTCTTCCTCCTCAATCTGTCCATCCTTGACATCGGATCCATCTCTGTCATTGTCCCCAAATCCATGGCCAATTCCATACTGAACACCAGGGTGATCTCCTATTCTGGATGTGTCACCCAAGTTTTTTTCTTCTTCTTCTTCCTTGCAGCAGACATTGCCATCCTCACCATCATGGCTTACGACCGATACATCGCCATCTGCAAACCACTGCACTATGAAACAGTGATGAACAGAAGAGCTTGTCTGCAAATGGCAGCCACGGCCTGGAGCGCTGCTCTTCTGAACTCTGCCCTGCACACAGGGAACACCTTTAGGCTGCCCTTCTGCCACAACAACATCATCAACCAGTTCTTCTGTGAAGTCCCCCAGCTCCTTAGGATCTCTTGCTCAGAGGTGTTTACTAGTGAAATTCAGATTATCATCTTTGGAACATTTTTAAGTGCTGGTTGCATTGTGTTTATATTTGTGTCTTACATTCAGATATTCACTACTGTACTGAGAATCCCCTCTGAGCAGAGCTGGCATAAAGCAGTTTCCACCTGCCTTCCCCACCTCATTGTTGTCTCCTTGCTGGCTAGCACTGGGATAATTGCCTACATGAAGCCCACATCTGGGTCCCCATCAGCTCTCGACCTCATGCTGTCTGTTCTCTATTCTATGATCCCACCAATGATGAATCCAGTCATCTACAGCATGAGAAACAAGGACATCAAAGCAGCACTGTGCAAACTGGTGAGATGGAGGTGGTTTATTCCAAAGAAAATGTCAGTTATTCTCCAGTGACTGTGGTTCTCCTGACCATGTTTATAGAAACAGAGTTATTAATACAAATTAACTCCACCAGTGTCAGTAGTGGAACTTTAATAAAAACAATCAACCGTGTTATTAATCCAGAATAATTGAACCAATGTCAGTTGTGCTTCTGTAGGTTTAAACCATGTAAAATAAACTCTCTATCTAATTTTAAGCTTTTATCCCTGAACTACTTGGTCTCTAAGATACCACTCTGTCCTAGCTAATCTTCTTCCACCTGTTAAATTTTATCTTTGACGCTGATACTGTCATTTGTTAGTGCACTATTGCAATACCTTGTACATACCTTCAATATTTGTAAGATTCCCTGGTGGAGAATATCACTGGTTCTTTCTCTTTTCTGGATTGAAACATTTTCATGAGGTTTGATTATTTGAGATCCATAAGGAGGGCGTGAGAAGGTTTAAAAGGGAGTGATAATGGTTTTTAAATAGTAGGTGTCAGTCATTACTCAGGTGCTGGGACTTTCAGTCATACGTTCCTGTAAGGGTTTTAAAAGAGCACGGGGGTTTTCCTCCACACAACCCTGAAGAGATGGAAATGATTTCTCCTAAGTGTGTACACACTAATTCTCCTGTGCACATCATGACTGTAATGATGCTGGATTATGGCTGTCCTTACAGTCCACTATAAGGAAGCTTTAGATACTTAAATCAACTGCCAACATCTCCAGGTTTAACTATGTCAAGCACAAATGACGCTCACACTGCTAGTCTCTAAATTCTTTCAGGACCAGCAGCATCTACTTTCACCTGCCCAACAAGCAGCCTATGCCAAGAACTCCAGTAATGGAAATAGTGTTGCCTTGTTTAGAATGGATGTAAAAGGAAACTCAGTAGAGACCACAATCTGTTACCGTACAGCTACATCGAAATTGGGACTTCTTTTCCATGTGTTTTTATTGCAAATCAGAAAGAATAATCAATATTTCCCAGAATTCCCCAGAGAATAATCTCTTCCAAAAGAAAAATAAAGAAGAAAAATATTAGCTCATGTTATTTACTTCTGATGGATCAGGTAACTGTCCAGAATTGACTCCCAAAAGGGAAATTTTGAAAGTAATGAATTGATTTACTTTACTCATAGTGACCCATACTGTTGGGCAATTTGACGCTAGTTCAGGCAACGTGTTTTTCACACAAGAAACAGAAGCAAGGAGAAGTCTCTGCAGAGCTGAAAGGAAGAGAGGTGGTAGACTCTCCTTCCTTGGAGGTTCTTAAGATTGGGCTAGCCGAAGCCATGGTTGGCATGATCCATGCATTCAGTTGGGGGTTGGACTAGATGACCTCCTGAGGTCCCTTCCATCCCTTATTTTCTATGCTTCTATCATTATATGAGAGGAGTAGTGTTGTAACACTCTGAGGGTTGTTTTCCTGTAGCTAACACTGCTCTAAACCAATGATGTAGCTTAGGATCATAGAAAATAAGGGTTGGAATGGACTTCAAGAGGTCATCTTGTCCAACCCACTCCTCAAAGCAGAGCCGCTCTCACCTTGATCATCCCACTCAAGACTTTCTTTAGTGGGGTCTTAAAATCCACCAAAAATGGTGATACCACCACCTCACTGGGTAACTTCTTCCAGTGCTTTACTACCCCCTGATAAGAATTCTTTCCCTAATATCTAACCTAAACCTGAGGCAGATGATGGTCAATCATCTGCCACCAGTGAGAATTATTTGCCTCCATCCTCTTTGTAACCACCCTTAAGGGAGTTGAAGGCTTGTACTGAACACCAACTTGGTCGTCTCTCCACATTTAAGAAGCCCAGTTCCTTCAACCTCTCTTCATAACTAATGTACCTTAGCCCCTTAACCATTTTTCCTGCCCACCAGTAGTCTCCCTCCAGTCTGTCTACATCCTTTCAGTAGTGGCAGACCCAAAACTGGACACAGTCCTCCAGATGTGCCCTTACCAGTGTCAAACATGGGAGAAGAATCACTGCTTTTGATCTTCTGGATATGCTCCTGCTAATGCAGCACAATTGCCATTAGCCTTATGAAGCAAATGATATCTCATGTCCAGTAATATCCCTGCGTGCACAGAGGCACTCATTTTGGTCATGCATGACTTGTCCTTGGTGACCCCATGCTGACTATTCCTAATCACCTTTGATCCTCTATGTGCTTAGAAATTGATTCCTTGAGGACCTGCACCAAGACTTTCTCATAGACTCAGGTGAGGCTGACTAGTCTCTAATTTCCCTGATCGTCCTTTTCCCTTTCTTCTCCGGTCTGTACCAGTGCATAGGATTGTTCCATCCTACATGCAGGATTTTGCACTCGTTGTTACTGAACCGCATGAGATTGTGTTTGGTCCAATGTTCCAATTTGTTGAGGTCTCTCCAAATAATAGCTCTGCCCCCAACTTGGTGTCACCTGCAGACTTGCTGAGGCTGCGCTCTATGCCATCTTCCCAGTTCTTGACAATGATATTGCAAAACAACTGGTTTCGGACCCAACCTCTGGGGCACTACACTTGATACTGGCTGCCAGATAGACATGGAGGAAGTGGGGAAAGAAAACCTGGTTCTTACCTATCTAACCATAAACTGAAATTCCTTCCTGATCCCAAGTATAGGGATTTGTCTGACCAAGAGTGGAGGGGCAAGATTCTCTAGCACATGATCTTGGAGGTTTAGTCTGAGCAGGAGCTTTGGCATATCAGTCAAAATCCCCAACCTTGATTTCAGTTAACACCCAATGTTTCTAAAGGTAGAAGAAAACCCCCACCCCGCAAATTATGTAGCAAAAGGAGGAGGGAAGAAAATCCTTCCTTATCACGTGCAGCAGGCAGCAAAGACCAGAGGAATTGGAAATAACCAGAGAACATGGATGTAGCTATTGCTAGATTCTGCCTGACCAACGCTTATCCATCCCCTTGAACACCTCCAATGATGGAGATTGCACAACATCCCTAATCAGTCTAGTCCACTGCCCCATTGGTCCATCAGCAAAGACATTCTCCTGATAATGAATCTGAAACTACTTTATTGGTGTTTTGGATTTTCTCTCTTCTCCCCTTCTCTACTCCCCTTTGTCCTTCTTCCCTCTGGCCCTTGCCACCATTTCTTCAGATCTCCAATGCTAACATGTATGTGGAAATCATTACACGTTTCCCCCAACCTAAGGTCAGTATGTCCCAGCCTTACCTGCTCATCTACCACATGCTACCCTGTCATTGATCCCTCTCTTTCTACCCATGCATCCACCTGGGCTTGTGTGCTCTCCTCCACTGCAGTACTTAGGAAGAAAGAGCAGACAGGCCTCAAAAGACGAACACTGTATCACTTCCCACGGAAGTCTTGGTTAGAGTCCAAACCTGGGAACTGAGCAGGCTACGGTCCCATGTACAAGGCAAGTGTGATAAATCACAGACTAATACAAAACTGGGACTGCAACCAGCTCAAGAGGTCCAGGCCCCCGGTCAAGGCAGCATCATACCTATCCAAGCTATCCCATATGAAATCTTGTTTAAACAGTACTTAAAACTACGCAGTCAGCCTGCCATACCACTACAAATTATACTGCCCACAGACACTGAGACTATCATAATTTCCTGTAGGTAAATGAGGGAAATGAAGACTGTCAGCATCCTGCTCCTGCAAGTGTTTTTAAACACATTCAGGATATACAAATAAGGCAGCCATCCCCACCATTACAGGGAAAGGATGCTCCTTCCCCCACAAGTTTCTCCCCACCTCACTTTGCAGTAAGCTTCCTTCCTGTTCCCATATCTGGTGGTTGGCAGGTCCCTAGGGGGCAAGGAGAACCCTTTAGCCTGGGCTGCAGTCAACACCCAGTGCTGCTGAGCAAGGCAGGGTTGTCAGCAGATGGTGACCCTCACACCATTAGCAACAGGAGGGGGAAAAATTCCTCCCGTCCCCATGCTGCAACAAGCAAATCCTAGAAACATTGGCCCCCGAAAGATGCAGCCTGTTACAAGCCACAGCAAGATCCTCTGACACGTGGTCAGCAGTAGATCCAATGGGAGACTCTGGACAGGCCTCCTTGCTTCAATATCTGTGAATCAAGTGTGTTTGCCCACAGGCTCTGCTTCTGAGCTGTGCAGGGCTCTAGGGAAATAGTCCCACAAGACCTCCCAACATACACATAGACAACTCACTGACTGCGACTTCACCCCTTCGTTCCAGTGAAGCTCCAAGTCAGTTGCACACCCAGCTTTTCTTCAGGGACTCATTGTTCTGGATCTTCTCCTCTCAGGTCTCCCATAGAGTGAGGAGTGCACGACCCCGAGAAACCTGTGCCCCTGGCATCTAGATAGCACAGTGATCGGGGGACAAGAGATCGGAGGATGGTGAGGAATCAAACTGCCCTGGCATTCAAGGATTTAATACGGTTAACTGAAGAGAAAACCATTACGTTGAGCGCAGTAAGTAATATATTCAGTTCAATAACGTTTGGGATTATATAAAGAGGATCTTTCTGAAACAGAATAATGAATTGTATTTAAAAATTATTTTTGATCTTTGTTCTCCATTGAGTAAAATCTCTAGTTGTCAGAAAAAACATTCACATAAAGAAAGTAAGTATTCACATAAAAAATGGCATATTTCTGTCCTGAAATTTTTACCTTTTCTACAGTAACGTAACTGAGCCGGCAACTAGGACAGCAGCCCCTGGCACTGCCTTTGTGGAAGGGGGGAAATAGCCATGACCAGAGGTCGGCAGCATGGCAAGCAGAGCTGCCCTATGCATCATGAGCTGCCTTGGGTTTGGAGCTGCCCTACTAACATATCTCCCTCTTTATCAATAACCCCTGAAGTACCAAGAGTCATCTAGTTTCCTGGCCACTGAAGATTTTCAGACTAAACAAATAAAGAAAAGGTCACATATCTTGAAGTAGATGAGTTACAAAATGTAGAGACTATGTAGGGATGTTGAGACCCCATGCTTATATATATTTCTGAGACTTGAAGCCAGTTAGAACACACAGCCTTGGGCACATCCTGCCAGCCATTTGATTACGAACTTCCCAGGTGACTTAGAGCTTAAGATGCTGGCTGTGTCTGGGCTCTATGTCCTAGGAAAATGGATATGCTATGGGATGACCAACCTGGTGGCCTTCTATGACCAGATCACCAAATCCTTAGATGCAGAGGTAGCAGTGGACATAGTCCTCCTGGACTTTCAGAAGGCCTTTGACACTGTCTCTCACCCCGTTCTCATTAAGATACTGGTGGGACTGTGGTGTCGACACCCACACAGTCAAATGGGTCGCCAACTGGCTGGAGGGCCACACCCAGAGAGTGGTGGTGGACGGGGCATTTTCAACACACATGATCCGGGGACTACAGGGCAGACCCTACATTGAAAGACTGCGGGACCTAAAGCTGTTCACCCAAGGCCGAGGGGAGACCTGGTGACTGTCTATAAACTCACTAGAGAAGGATTTAGGGGAGATGCTGTTTCCCCTAGCGCCCCCCAGGCATGACAAGGAACAATGGACACAAGTCATTAGAGAGTAGATTTAGATTAGACTTCCACAAGAACTACTTCACAGTTAGGGCAGCTAGGAGCTGGAACCAACTTCCTAGGAAAGTGGTGCTGGCTCCTACCCTGGGGAGCTTTAAGAAGAGGCTAGATGACTACCTGGCTGGACTCATTTGAGTCCAGCCTTTTCTCCCGCCCAGGCGGAGGGTCGGGCTTGAAGATCTACAATGTCCCTTCCAACCCTACTTCTATGATTCTATGAACGTGGAGGCATGTGGGCAGTGGGGTCCCCCAGGGCTTGGTCCTCAGTCCCTCACTGTTCAACATGTTCATCAGTGACTTGGACGCGGCGGTAAAAAGCACCCTATTCAAATTTGCTGATGACACTAAGATGTGGGGGGATGTGGGCATGCTAGAAGGGAGGAATAGGCTGCATTGGACCTAGACAGGTTACAGGGGCAGGCAGATGAGAATAGGATGGGATTCAACACAGACAAGTGCAAAGTGATGCACCTGGGGAGGAACAATGGGCACCAAACCTACAGGCTGAGGAACTCCCTTCTTGTCAGTACAGAAGCGGAAAAGGATCTTGGAGTCATCATTGACTCCAAAATGAACATGGGCCAGCAGTGCGGGGATGCAGTCTGGAAGGCCAACCATACCTTGTCATGCATCCGCAGATGCATCTCGAGCAGGTCCAAAGAGGTGATCCTCCCCCTCTATGCGGCACTGGTCAGGCCGCAGCTGGAGTACTGCATCCAGTTCTGGGTGCCGCACTTCAGGAGGGATGTGGACAGCATGGAGAGGGTCCAGAGGAGGCCACTCGCATGATCAGGGGGCAGCAGGGCAGGCCCTACAAGGAGAGGCTATGGGACTTGAGCCTGTTCATCCTCCACAAGAGAAGGCTGAGGGGGGATCTAGTGGCCTGTTACAAACTAGTCAGAGGGGACCAGAGGCACTGGGGAAGTCCCTCTTCCCCCGAGCATTGCCAGGAGTGACCAGGAATAACAGGCACAAGCTGGCAGAGGGGAGATTTAGGTTAGATATCAGGAGGCGCTACTTCACAGTCAGGGTGGCTAGGATCTGGAACCAACTTCCAAGAGAACTGGTGCTGGCTCCTGTCCTGGGGGGTCTTTAAGAGGAGGTCAGATGAACACCTTGCTGGGGTCGTTTGAACCCAGTACTCTTTCCTGCCATGGCAGGGGGTCAGACTAGATGATCTGTTCAGGTCCCTTCCGACCCTAGAAACTATGAAAATATGATCTTCTTGACTTCATAATTTCAAGCTCAGCTGCCTGTGGGCAAGATTCAGGCACCGACATTCATGAAAAGATGGGAATAATTTCAACCCCAGATCCTTTTTCCCAGGTCACATAGACTTGCAGTGGACCTGCACCTGATGAGAAATGGCCCCTTGGACTAGAAAGGAGCTAGAGCGGTTTATGCCAGTGTGAAACTGAAAATAAGGTGTATGTCTAAAAAAATCAAGTGGATGGGTAAAAAGTTTTTTTTTTTTCGTGCTTCCTCTTCCTTTCACAGTCATTTTCTTTCCTTCCACAGGCATCCCAAAAGGCACTGGGGATGATGACTTCCAATTGCACCACTGTGACTGAGTTCCTACTCCTGGGGTTCTCCGATGCCCGGGAATTGCAGATCTTACACTTGGCCACTTTTCTAATAATATACCTGGCAGCCCTCATTGGCAATCTCCTGGTTATCACGCTCATAGCCTTTGACAGCCACCTCCACACCCCCATGTACTTCTTCCTCCTCAATCTGTCCATCCTTGACATCGGATCCATCTCTGTCATTGTCCCCAAATCCATGGCCAATTCCATACTGAACACCAGGGTGATTTCCTATTCTGGATGTGTTGCCCAAGTTTTTTTTGTTGTCTCTTTCATTACAGCAGACCTCGCCACCCTCACCATCATGGCTTATGACCGATACATCGCCATCTGCAAACCACTGCACTATGCGACACTGATGAACAGGAGAGCTTGTCTGCTAATGGCAGCCACGGCCTGGAGCGCTGCTCTTTTGTACTCTGCCCTGCACACGGGGAACACCTTTAGGCTGCCCTTCTGTCACAACAACATCATCGATCAGTTCTTTTGTGAAATCCCCCAGCTCCTTAGGATCTCTTGCTCAGAGGTGTTTACTAGTGAAATTCAGATTCTTATCTTTGGTGCATGTTTAAGTTCTGGTTGCATTGTGTTTATATTTGTGTCTTATATTCAGATATTCACTACTGTACTGAGAATCCCCTCTGAGCAGGGCTGGCATAAAGCAGTTTCCACATGTCTTCCCCACCTCATTGTTGTCACCTTGCTGGGTAGCACTGGTCTGATTGCCTATATGAAGCCCACATCTGGGTCCCCATCAGCTCTCGATCTCATGGTGTCTGTTCTCTATTCTATGATCCCACCAATGATGAATCCGGTCATCTACAGCATGAGGAACAAGGACATCAAGGCAGCGCTATGCAAACTGGTGAGATGGAAGTGGTTTATTGTGACAAAGATGTCAGTTTTTCTCCAGTGACTGGTTTCATTGAACCTCTTTGTAGAAACAATCAAGTGTGTTATTAAGACAGATTAATTCCACCAATTCCCAATGTGTTGCTTTAGCTCTATGCTATTTTAAATAATCTCTGTATCTAGTTTGAACCTTATGTCTCCCTGAACTGGTAGTAGTTAGGGGAAAGCAGCATCTTAACCACTGTCTTGGTGTCTGTTGAAAGTCATCTTTCATGCTGATATTGTCATTTGTTACTGCACTATTGCAACAGCTTGTACATACCTTCACTATCTCCAAAAATCCCTCTTGGAGAATATCATGAGTTCTGCCTCCTTTCTGTGTGAAAATGTTTTCTTAAGGTTTTTCTAGTTGAGATCTGAAAGGAGGGTAGGAGAATGTTTGAAGGGGAATGACAGTAGATTTTAGATAGGACATGTCGGTAATCAATATGGTGCTGGGAGTCTTAATCATGATTAACTTGTACGGGTTTTACAAGGGAGCTAATGGTTTCTCCCACACAATGCTGATGGGTTGGAAATGATTTCTTCTAAGTGTCTACTCACTTGAGCTTCTATACAAATTGTGACTGTAGTGATGCTGGATTTAGGTTGTCCTTGTATTTCACCACGGGGAAGCAGTAGATAAGTGAGCCTGGGGATTTTGGAAGGTGATTTAACTATGTCAGAACAAAATGTCTTTCAAGCTGCCAGTCCCTCAATGTGTTCTCCCTTCCAACGAGCAGCCTATCCTATGAAGTCCAATAATTCCAGAAGCACGGCCTTTCTTAGAAATTATGAAGCAGCAAAGTCAGTGGAGACCAGAATCTGGTACTATACAACTACATGGAAATAGGGATTACTGTTAGCACCCCAAATCCTGCAAAATATGAACTGTGTTTTCCTTTCAAATCAGATAGAATAATCAACATTCCCAAGTGAAAAAAGAGTTTCCAACAGAAAAAAGTGCAAGAAAAAAGTTTCTTCTCCAAGTAAGTACTGCTAGCCATTTAGAAAACTGTCCAGAATTGACACTCAAAAGGGCAATTTTGAAAGTAAGGAATTGGATTGTTTTGACTCATATGGACACATACTTTTGGGGAATTTGCAGTTAGTTCTGGCAATGTAGTTTACATACAAGAAATCGAAGAAAGGGAACTCCTATAGAGAGCTGAAATGGAGAGGGGCTGTGGAATTTCCATCCTTGAAGGTTCTTAACACCTGGATGGAAAAAGTCATTGTTGGCATGATCCAATTGGAGATGGTCCTTCTTCCACAAGGGGTTGGACTAGAAGACCTCCTCACCTTCCTTCCAAGCATGATATCCTACATTGTCTTTACTGAACCTCAAGATATTTCTTTTGGTTCAATCCTCTGGTTTGTTGAGGGGTCTGAAACCTTGCCTACCCTCCAGCATATCTACTACTCCCCAGAGCTTAGTGTCATCTTCAAACTTGATGAGGGGTGACTCCATTGCATCTTTCAGGTCATTGATGAAAATATTGAACAAAATAGGCCCCAGGCCCAACCCTAAGGACAGGCCATTGGATATCAGCTGCCACCTAGACAGTGACCCATTGATTACTCCCCTCTCAGCTGAACCAATCAGCCATTTTCAATCCACCTCACAGTCCATTCTAACCATACTTCCTTGGCTTGCTTGTAACAATATTGTTGGAGACTGTCCAAAAGCTTGCCAAAGTCCAGGTATAGAGCATTTGGAGCTCTCCCTGCATCCATACGGGCAGTCGTCTCATCCATCAGGATGCTCAGGCATGACTTGCCCTTGGCAAATCCATGATGACTGTTCCTAAATCACCCTTGTCTCCTCTAAATGCTTAGAAACAGATTCCTTGAGGACCTGCTCCATGATTTCTCCAGGGATGTGGTGAGGATAACTATTCTGTAGTTCCCCACATTCTTCCTCCTCCCAGTCTTAAAGCTGCGCAATATACTTGCCCCTTTCCAAACATCCAGGACTTATGCCCATCACCACAACATCTCAAGGATAATGGGCAGTGGATTTCCAATCTCATGGAGGGTAATCCAAGCCCCCTGGCTGCTACCCCATGCTGCTTATCCATGCCCACAGGGCCTTGTCCATGGCCACAGGGATACTGCCGGGGGTATCCTGAGCAAATCAAAGGTAACCACAGCACACCAGTCAAAGGGAAGGGTCCAGGTCAGATCACATACATCTTGCAGATCATTGCAGGGTAGCACAGATCCTGTTGCTGAAAGTGCTTTGGCTTCTTCAAGCATGGGATGCTGTTCCAAGAAAAAGGATTGCTAGGAAGAGATGGGATCCACAATGACAAAGAGAGAGAGAATAGCATCAATGTAAACAGGCTCACTACCCTAGTGAGGGTCGCTTTAAGCTAGGTTTATCATGGGATAGAGGCCAAAGCCCTGAAGTAAGTGGGGAAGCTGGTGACTTGGGCAAAGCGTAAGTGGGGTTGGGGTCATCACGGGCAACCTTCTCATTCTTTTTGAGAAAGTAGTGCAATTGGATAGCTATCTGTTGCTGCCTGTGCAGAAAAGTACCATGCCTGGGAATCAAGCATGAAGAACTTAAAGTCTTCTTGCAGTCACGGAAGTATGGAGATCGGAATAAGATCGGAATAAGAGAGACACGGTGGGATAGCTCACATGACTGGAGCACTGTCATGGATGGGTACAAACTGTTCAGGCAATCCAAAAAGTTTTTGGAGAGTGTTGGGAACAGCTTCCTGCTGCAAGTGCTGGAGTGGCCAAATAGGGGTCATGCTCTTCTTTATCTGCTGCTCACAAAGCTGGAAGAATTGGTGGGAGATGTACTAGTAGATCACTCAGGTAACTGAAGAGCAGCATCCCTGGAGGCCAGTCTGAAAGGCAAAGGAGTCCAGGAGAGCTTGGTATCTTAAAGAAACCTTCCTGTGGGTTTCACATGCAGACCAGCTGGCAGGAACCATGTTGGCTTAACAGGGAATTCTTCAGTATACTAAAACCAAAAAAGAAACTAAAAAGAAGTGGAAGTGTGGACAAATGGCAAGGGAGGAGGATAAGAATATTACTCAGGCCAGCAGGAATGACATCAGGAAGGGTAAAGCGCAGCTGGAGTTGCAGGTAGCCAGGGATGAGGCAGGAAACAAGAAGAATTTCAACAAGTATGTCAGCAACAAGAGGAAGATCAGGGAAAGTGTTGGTGTCCTGTTGAGTGGAAATGGTTGTGAGGTCGGCAACCAGACTACTGCAAGTGGCTGCAAAACTTGGGAAGAAAATGAGCAGTCTGTAGTGGTAAAACTACAGTTTAGGGACAATTTAGAAAAGCTGGACCGGTAGAGGTCCATGGGGCCAGGAACAATGCACCTGAGGGTGCTGAGAGAGTTGACCAATGTGCAGAGCTGTGCAAAGAAACAGGCTTCCTCAAGTATTTGAATGGAGAGGTGGCAGTCCCAAATGTGTAGTTGTAGAAAGCACCCAAGCCGCAGGTGCTGGAAGCTGGAGAAGGAGGCGGCCCCTCCTGAACTCCCCTAGAATCAGAGAAAAATAGAGTTGGAACTGCACCCTGGATGTCATCGACTCCAACCCTCCGCTTGAGGGAGGACCATCATTATCCAAAGCAAATCTCTGTCTAACCTATCACTGAAAGTGCACAGGCAACTCCAGTCCTATGGAGGATGGAAAAACACACCACAATCCTTCCCATTTGACCATAAGTTGAAATTCCTTCTTGATCCCAGCTGTAGGGATTTGTCTCACTCAGAGGGGTGGGGCAAGACTCTCTAGTCATGACCTTGGGGTTTTAGTCCCAGGAGGAGCTTTGGCATATCAGCCAAAATCCCCAACTTTGATTTCAGCCAACACCCAATGCTTCTAAAGTACTCTCTCGGGTGATGTATCTGTTTTCCCACCCCTTGCACGGATCAACAGAAAAGGTCTCTTACACTTCTGGCTGGTGCTGTGTTCAGCCAGCCGACTCAAAGCTCCACTCCCGGCATGCCAGGAACTCCACCACTCGTCGCTTCGGGGAATGATTTCTCTGCTGGCTCTCTCTCTTCGCCTGGGCCTCCAAGCAGGGAAACAACTCGTTCCGGTGCTTCACGCCACTGCTTGGGCTCCCCTTCTGGGGAGATCTCCTCACTCAAGCCATCAGTCTTTCATACAAAGGATCTAATAGGCTGTTAGCACTTCCCAGTGATTCACCATTGGGAAGTGAGCGTGCTTAATTGGCAATTAACTGGTCTGTTTCCTGGTTTCTTTGGCTATGCCGTAACTTCTAACAAGTAATTAACAATTCTCAACAGCTCACCGCTGGGCAGTGAGAGTCCTGGATGGGACATTACTCAGTCTGGGTCCTGGTTTCCTGGCCATATTCTAAGTTTTAAACAAAGGGACTCTTTGCCCAGACATTCCCGTAACTGGAGCAACATCTCCCTGTTAAAGACCTCCCCATTTTGTTAGAAGACCCTCCTCGCTCAGCTTGGCCGCCGCCTCTACTTTAAGATCTTCTGCCCCACTTCCAACTTCGGGCAGCGAGTCATCTCCGTTGGTCATGGAACGAGACAGGAAATCAGGTTTTTTTTCCTGGCTTGGAACTCAACTGAAAAATGGAGAGGTTGTATTGCCAGAGCCCATTGTAGTATTTGAGCGTTATCCGTCTTGACCATCTGCAACCATCTGAGAGGGGCATGAGCTGTAATCAACACAAATTTTCAACCGAGTAAATAATACCTAAACAGTTCAATGCCCCACCTGATAGCCAGACCCTCTGTAGAATACGCGGTCTCTGCCTTTGTCAACTTCTTGCTTGCATAAGCTGTGGGTCGTGCGGTCCCCTGCCACTTTTGAAATGACACACCATCCACAGCACACCCCGATGCATCTGTCTCCAGGAAAAATGGTTCTTGGAACCGGGGTGTGTACACTTCTTTGGGTTTGCTGTCAGTCCTGTCTTTCTTCGTTCTTGTAAAACGGCCCGTAAATGTCAACAATGTTCTTCCCAAGTTTGTGAAAATATAAATGTTGTCAATTTACGCCGAAGCGTAGTTCTGGTGAGGAGCTAAAGGCTTATGCATTAGGCACTGAAACCAAGTCGCCACCCCATGGATGCTGAAGAGCATACGTTCAAACTGAAAAAGTCCCCAGGGTATCCCCAAATCCAAGTCTTCTTTATCCTGCTCATGCATGGTATTTGCCAGTACCCTTTTGTTAGATCCAAAGCGGATGTATACCTGGCTTGCCCAATCTTTTCCAACATGTCTTCGATCTGGGGCATGGGAAAAGTGTCAAAGGCCACCACGTCGTTAACCTTCCTAAAAATCTGTGTAAATCCGAAGGGCGCCATGCGTTTTAGGTATTGTCACAAGTGGGCTTCGCCACAGACTTTTTGACTCTTCTATTATCCCTGCCTCTAGCATTTGGGTAAGTTGTTGCCTTTCCGCTTCCCACAGGGCAGCCTCCTGTGGTGGTCTCTGACCACACACCCTTCAGGGGCCCTGGTCTCGTGTTACCCTCCTTGTCCTTCCTGGCTTGGCCTGGAACACATCAGGAAATCTCCTGATTAGCCACACTAGTTCCCCTTTCTGGTCTGCTGACAACCCAACTCCTATTTGGGGCTCCCCATGCTCCCACTCCAATATTCTGGATCCCCTACTCCATCCACATCTCCTACATGTTCCTTCATTAACCAAGCCTCTCAAACCTGTTAAAGAAATGGAATGGTAATGTGGTAATAATGTCTCCTCCTCACTGGTTCGGTTCTTTGTACTTCATAATTCACGGGTCACAAATTCCTGGTTACCTGGAACGGTGCCTGCCACCAGGACAATAATTTCTGGCTATGGTCAGGCAACAGTACTAGTACCCAATCTCCGACCTCCAAGTTCCTTTCCTGGGTACAGATATCGTAGATATGTTTTTGCCTTTGCTGACTCACCTCTAAATTCTCTTGGGCCACCTTCTGAACTCTCTCTAAATGTTCTCGGAAGTCTCGTATAAACTGGGCAGTCTCCCCGCTTTCGGGGTGCCCCTCCAACCAACCCTCACAAACAATATCCAATATACCTCTGGGCTTATATCCATAGAACAACTTAAATGGGGTACGCCCCATTGAGGCCTGTGTGACTTCTCTGACTGCAAACAACAACAAAGGTAGCATTAACTCCCATTTCTGCGGGTCTCCTTGAGTGCACATCCACAGCATGATCTTCCAAGTTCTGTTGAACCTTTCTGCTAAACCATCCGCCGGGGGGTGGTAGACAGAGGTTCTGAGTTGCATCTCACACACCCCCTCAATACTCCTGACATGAATGTCTTGCCCTGATCCATCAGAATTTCACGAGATATTCCTACCCACGATACCCACCTTATCAACTCTCCTGCTACACCCTTTGGAAACAGTCCCACGATATCTAATGCAATCTTCTCAAAGGGACCTTCTCCCTGGTGTATCAGCATCACAGCAACCCGCCCAGTCTTATAACTTGAAGTCCTCTGACACTTGGGACACTCTTTGCAGTATCTATCTACTAACTTATAAATCCCTGGCCAAAAAACTCTTTGTTTTATCCGTACCTCTGTTTTGTCAAGGCCAAAGTGGCCTCCCATGGGCAGCATATGAACAATTTCTAACAACCGTGGCCAATACCATCTTGGTACCAATATCTGTGGCACTTCTAACTTTTCCTTGCCCTTATCTATCCGATACAAAATCCCGCTCCCTCCCTCAAACCAAGGAAGTACCTCAGTTAACTCAGGTCGGAGCACCTCGTCCTCACTCCAGGACAGACTCTCCTTGTAAATATTCTGGAACAGCGGTTCTTGCTCTTCGTACTCCCAAAACCTGCCTTCACCTATTATTTAATCTAAATCTACTTTTACTTCCCCCATGCTGGCCATCCTTAAGATTGCCTCCCTGCCCCTGTCAAGGCATCTGTGCCCTGCCTACTGCAATCTTGGTCACTAACTTCTCTCATTGCTTTTGTGACTGCCTCCTTTAAATGGGGTCAGTCTGTTCCCAATAGCATAGGGCATGGCAATGATTCAGCCAGGCCCACTGCAATCACCTCTGTTTGGTTCAAGATTGTTAACCTCATCCGCTTCCTTGGGTAACTGTAGAAAGCCCCATGGATACAAACCATATTTAATGGGGACATTGTTTCCCCTATTTCTGGAGTTACTAGATTGGATCTTAACATGGCCTGTGTGCACCTGGTATGTACTACTCCAAGCACCACTAGGTCCCCAATCTTCATTTCCACAATTGGTTTCCTGTTGTGCCATGGTCCCTTGTGCATCCCAAAACTGCAATCCATCTGCTCCTCATGAGGGGGCTCAAGTACCCGTTTGTTGCAATACCTGGCTAATATGCCCTCTCTCTCCACATTGGAAGCATATCTGACTTGCCAACTTCTAGTCTCCCTAGTATTAGCCCTGCCACCCTTGTTATGCCATCCTTTGAGCCTAGTTTCAACTGAGGTTGGGGGGATGCTGCGTTCCCTGTCCTTTCCCTCTTTACTGGTTTAAGTTCAAACTCAGACTTGATAAAATCCTCCACTACCCTTAAGGCCTCTGCAAGGGAGCAGGGTTGATGGCGTTTCATCCACTTCTGGGTATATATCTCCAAGTCCCTCACAAACTGTTCCAGAACTACTACATCTACTACCTCTTCTGCTGTCTTGCCTTCTGGCTGAATCCAATGAGTGGCTGCATCTTTTAAAATCTGAGCCAATACCCTGGGTTGTGATTCTTCTGGCTTTTTCCTGGCCCTGAACTTCTGCCTGTAAGTCTCAGGGGAAATTTCCAACCTATAGAAGATGTCTTCCTTCACCTTTCTATAACACCTGGTCTCTTCTCAGGATAAGGTGAGGTATGCCACCTGAGCAGGCCCAGTCAATAGGGGGCCTAATTGTATGGCCCAGCCTTTCCGGTCCCATCCTGCAGCTATCACCGCCATCTCAAAACCTTCCAAGAAGGCCTCTACATCATCAGACATGGTGATTTTCAGTAGTCTGGCCCCTTCGACTGCCGTATGAATCGTAAGTGGTCAGGCCTCCAGCTTCTCACTAAGCTCCTGCTGACACGACAATAACATGATCCGGGCCTCTGCCTCTTGAGCCCACACTTGCACAAGCTCTTCCATCTGGGACTACTGTCCTTGTAATAGTCCGACCATCAGAGTATGAACCTGTTGCCAACTGCTGGGTGTTGGGGGTTCATATTGATTGCTTCCATTCATCCTCTGGGTTTCCAAGCCAATGCACCAAAACTTTCTGAGTGAGTTTTTTTCTAGGGCACAAAAGAGATGTTAAGTCCCGCCTCCTCTCGTAACAGTGTCCATCTCTCCTGCCAAGATTTGACAAGAATAATTATAGGTGACACAAAAACAGGAAAGCTTATGGATTTTAATAACGATAATCACCTATGCCTGCTCACGTATAGCTTACATCAGCTGGGCATCAGTTGTCTGCCTCTCAGCTGCGTTATCACCATTCTGGCTCTTCTGTTCCCCAGCTAGCTTAATAGTCCTGGAACAAGTACTCTCTCAGGTGGTGTGTCTGTTTGCCTGACCCTTGCATACATCAACAGAAAAGGTCTCTTACATGTCTGGCCAGTGCTGTGTTCAGCTGGACAACTTAACGGTCTGCTCCTGGCATGCCAGGAACTCCGCAACTTGCCACTTCAGGGAGTGATTTCTCTGCTGGCTCTCTCTCCTCACCTGGGCCTCCATGCAGGTAAACTACTTGTTGCTGTGGTGCTTCACGCCACTACTTGAGTTCCCCTTCTGGGGATATGTCTTCATTCAAGCCATCAGTCTTTTCTACAAAGAATCTAATCAGCTGTTAGCACTTCCCAGCAATTCACCATCAGGAAATAAGTGTCCTTAATTGGCAATTCACCGGTCCATCTCCCGGTTCCTTTGTCCACATCATAACTTCTGACAAGTAATTAGTACTTATCAACAGTTCACTTCCAGGCAGCGAAGGTCCTGGGTGGGCCATTATTCAATCTGGGTCCCAGTTTCCTGGCCAAACTCTGAATTTTAAACAAACGGACACTTTGCCCAGACAATCCCATAACAGGAGTAAAGTTCTCCTGATAACCAGTCTGAATGTACTTTATTGGTGTTTTAGATTTTCTCTCTTCTCCCTTTCTCTTCTCCCCTTCGTCCTGCTTCCCTCTGGCCCTTGCCCCCCATTCCTTCAGATCTCCAATGCTAACATGTATTCCACGTTTCCCCCAACCTAAGGTCAGTATGTCCCAGCCTCACCTGCTCATCTACTACAAGCTACCATGTCATTGGTCCATCTCTTTCTACCCATGCATCCACCTGGGCTTGTGTGCTCTCCTCCATTGCAGTACTTAGGAAGAAAGAGCAGACAGGCCTCAAAAGACAAACACTGTATCACTTCCCGCGGAAGTCTTGGTTAGAGTCCAAACCTGGGAACTGAGCAGGCTACGATCCCATGTACAAGGCAAGTGTGATAAATCACAGACTAATACAAAACTGGGACTGCAACCAGCTCAAGAGGTCCAGGCCCCTGGTCAAGGCAGCAGCATGCCTATCCAACCTATCCCATATGAAATCTTGTTTAAACTGTACCTAAAACTATGCAGTCAGCCTGCTACACCACTAGAAATTATACTGCCCACAGACACTAAGACTACCATAATTTGCCGTAGGTAAATGAGGGAGATGAAGACTGTCAGCATCCTGCTCCACAACTGTTTTTAAACACATTCAGGATATACAAATGAGGCAGCCATCCCCACCATTACAGGGAAAGGATGCTCCTTCCCCCACAAGTCTCTCCCCATCTCACTCTGCAGTAAACTTCCTTCCTGATACCAAATATGGTGATTGGCAGGTCCATAGGGGGGACAGGGAAAACCCTGTAGCCTGGGTTGCAGCCAACACCCATTGCTGCTGAGGAGGGCAGGGCTGTCAGGAGATGGGGACCCTCACTCCGTAAGCAACAGGAGGGGGAAAAATTCCTCCCATCCCCACACTGCAACCAGCAAAGCCTAGAAACATTGGCCCCCCAAAAGACGCAGCCTGTTACAAGCCACAGAAAGATCCTCTGACATGTGGTCAGCAGTAGGTCTAATGGGAGACTCTGGACAGTCCTTCTGGCTTCAATATCTGTGAATCCAGTGTTTTTGCCTATGGACTGTGCTTCTGAGCTGTGCAGGGCTCTAGGGAAAGTCCCACAAGACCTCTCAACGTATACATAGACAACTCACTGACTGCGACTTCAGCCCCTTCGTTCCAGTAAAGCTCGTGGGGCAGTAAACCATTAAGACAAGTGAAGTAAGTAATATATTCAATTCAATAATGTTTGGGTTTCAATAGAGAAAATCTGTGTGAAACAGAATAATGCATTATATTAAAAAATTATTGCAGAACTTTATTTTCCAGTTAATTATCTACAGTTGTAGGAACAGAAAGCATATAAGTATTCACTTGAAATATGTCATATTACTGTCGTGAAATGTTTACCTATTCTACAGTAATGTAACTGAGCAGGGAAGCAGGGAGGCTGCCCCGGGCAGTGCCTTTGCGGAGGGCGGGAAAAACCACAACCACAGGTCAGCAGCATGGCAGGCAGAGCTGTCCTCTGCATCATGAGCTGCCCTGAGCTTGAAGCTGCCCTGCTAACATTTCTCCCTCTTTATCAATAACCCCTGAAGTACAAAGACTCATCTAGTTTCCTGGCCACTGAAGATTTTCACACGAAGCAAATAAAGAAAAGGTCTAATATCTTTCAAGTAGATGAGTTACAAAATGTAGAGACCATGTAGGGATGTTGAGAGTCCACATTAATATATATATCTGAGACTTGAAGCCAGTGTGAACACACAACCTTGTGCACATCCTGCCAGCCATTTGAGTGCTATCATCCCAGGTTAGAGCTTAAGATGCTGGCTGTGTCTCCGCTCTATGTCCCAAGACAAATGGAAATACTATGGGATGACCTTTTTGACTTCATAATTTCATGCTCAGCTGCCTGTGGGTAAGATTCAGGCACTGACATTGATGAAATGTAAGGATCAGGGATTGTAATTATTCCCTTTTCCCAGGTCACATGGACTTGCAGTGCACCTGCACCTGATGTGAAATCACATGGCCCCTTAGACTAGAAAGGAGTTGGAACTGTTTATGCCAGTGTTATAGCACACTAACAATTTCTTCACTTTCACAGATGTGGGAAATGTATGAGCACTAGTGAGTGGCAGTGACAAGGTGTCTGCCAAAGCTCTGATAAAATACGTTTCCTGTCTGCTTTTTGGCTGAAATGTCACAATTATCCAAATTTTTTTAAAAATATATCATGAAAGATATTGTCACTTTGGGAACCATGATTTTTTTTCCCCTTTCCCTCCACAGGCATCCCAAAAGGCACTGGGGACAATGACATCCAATTGCACCACTGTGACTGAGTTCCTACTCCTGGGGTTCTCCGATGCCCAGGAATTGCAGATCTTGCACTTGGCCACTTTTCTAATAATATACCTGGCAGCCCTCATTGGCAATCTCCTGGTTATCATGCTCATAGCCTTTGACAGCCACCTCCACACCCCCATGTACTTCTTCCTCCTCAATCTGTCCATCCTTGACATCGGATCCATCTCTGTCATTGTCCCCAAATCCATGGCCAATTCCATACTGAACACCAGGGAGATCTCTTATTCTGGATGTGTCACCCAGGTATTTTTCTTCTTCTTCTTCCTTGCAGCAGACATTGCCATCCTCACCATCATGGCTTACGACGGATACATCACCATCTGCAAACCACTGCACTATGAAACAGTGATGAACAGAAGAGCTTGTCTGCAAATGGCAGCCACGGCCTGGAGCGCTGCTCTTCTGAACTCTGCCCTGCACACGGGGAACACCTTTAGGCTGCCCTTCTGCCACTCCAAAATCATCAACCAGTTCTTCTGTGAAGTCCCCAGCTCCTTAGGATCTCTTGCTCAGACGTGTTTACTAGTGAAATTCAGATGATCATCTTTGGAACATGTTTAGGTCTTGTTTGCATTGTGTTTATATTTGTGTCTTATATTCAGATATTCACTACTGTACTGAGAATCCCCTCTGAGCAGGGCTGGCATAAAGCAGTTTCCACCTGCCTTCCCCACCTCATTGTTGTCTCCTTGCTGACTAGCACTGGTCTGATTTGCTTATATGAAGCCCACATCTGGGTACCCATCAGCTCTCAATCTCATGGTGTCTGTTCTCTATTTATGATCCCACCAATGATGAATCCAGTCATCTACAGCATGAGGAACAAGGACATCAAAGCAGCACTATGGGAACCGGTGAGATGGAAGTGGTTTATTGTGACAAAGATGTCAGTTATTCTCCAGTGACTGTGGTTTCATTGAACCTCTTTGTAGAAACAATCAAGTGTGTTATTAATACAGATTAATTCCACCAATTCCCAATGTGTTGCTTTACCTCTATGCTATTTTAAATAATCTTTGTATCTAGTTTGAAGCTTATGTCTCCCTGAACTGGTTAGTACCTAGGGGAGAGGAGCATCTTAACCACTGTCTTGGTGTCTGTTGAAAGTCATCTTTCATGCTGATATTGTCATTTGTTACTGCACTATTGCAACAGCTTGTACATAGCTTCTGTATCTCCAAAAATCCCTCTTTTCAGAATCAATCAACTGTGTTATTAATACAGATTAATTGAACCAATGTCAGTTGTTTCTTTAGTTTTAAATAGCCTCTGTATCTAATTTTAAACTTGTGTCTCCCTGAAGTAGTTGGTCTCTAAGATGCTTCTCTGCCCTAGCTACCGTCTTTGTATCTGTTGAATTTTACCTTTGATGTTGATGCTGTCATTTGTTACTGTACTGTTGCAACATCTTTTACATATCTCCTATATCTCCTTTAATCCCCGGTGGAGAATATCACTGGTTCTTTCTCTGATCTGGGTTAAAAAGTAGGGCCTGAATTATTGGACAGTGCAGTGGATAGAAAACTGGCTGTATGGTTCAGGTGAAGGGGTAAAAATCAATGGCTCAGTCTAGCTGGCAGCCAGTATTGAGTGGAGTTCCCCAGATGTTGGGCCTAGAACCAGTTTTGTTTAATATCGACAACTGGGAAGATGGCATAAAATGCACTCACAGCAAGTTTGCAGAGGACACCGTGCTGTGGGGAGTAGTAGATATGCTGCAGTGTAATGCTAGTGTTCAGAGTGAACTAGACAAACTGGAGGATTGGACCAAAAGAAATCTCATGAGGTTCAACAAGGATTAGTGCAAACTCCTTAGGACAGAACAATCCCATGCACCGGTGCAGGCTGGGGCTGACTGGTTGGGCAGCAGCTCTGCAGGAAAGGACCTGGGGGTGACAGGGGACAATAAGGTGAATATGAGCCAGCAGTGTGCCCTTGTACAGAAGGCTAACGGCATCCTGGGCTGCAGTGGTAGGTGCGTTGCCAGTAGGTCAAGGGTAGTGATCCTTCCCCTCTATTTAGCACTGGTGAGGCCACATCTGGAGTACTGGGCCCAGTTTTGGAGCCCCCACTACAGAAAGGATGTGGACGAATTGGAGAGAGTCCAGCGGAGGGTGACAGAAATGGTGAGGGGGCTGAGGGACATAGCTTATGAGGAAAGACTGGTGGAACTGGGCTTATTTAGTCTAGAGAAGAAAAGAATAAAAAGGGATTTAATAGCAGCCTTCGACTACAAGGAGCAACCATCTCAAGTTGCAGCAAGGGAAGTTTAGGTTAGATATTGGGAAGCATTTTCTCATTAGGAGGGTAGTAAAAAAAAACAAAACAGGTTACTCAGAGGTGGTGGAAGTTCCATATTTGGCGGTTTTCAAAACCCAGCTAGACAAAGCCTTGGCTAGGATGAGCTGGTTGGGGCTGGTCCTGCTTTGAGCAGGGGTTTGAACTAGATGTGACCTCTGGAGATCTCTGCAAACTCTCACTTTCTGTGACTCCATGATTCTGTGACATCATCTTGTGGCATGACACTGTTGGTGCCTGCTACTTTAAAGGGCTGAGCCAAGCAGCCAGAAGCTGCTTAATTGCGGCAGCCATTTTAGATCCTTGGCTACCTATACAAACAGGGCAGTATGCTGCTGGCAGGTCAGGCAGTAATATTGCCTGGCTGCAAGGCTGCTTGGAACATCCTGGTGGTGAGGGCAGGAACTACAAAGGATGGTTTGGAGGCTCCTGGTCCTGGGCATGACCTAAAACTGCACCCTGCTGGGAGTGGGTGGCCTGGTGGGGCTCTCAGTGGTGCAGGAGCCCCCAGGTCAGTTACCTCCCCAGTGAAAGGTGAGTAGGGGTGCCTTAGACCCAGCCCTCACCCGTGGGTGGGCCATATAACATCAGAGCAGGGTAGGCCAGGTGAGCTTCTGGAAGCACCTGAGCCTGCTGGGGGAGTGACCCTGCAGGGCCAGGCACACTTCCAGGATCACCTGAACTGGGAATGGGGGACCCTGATCCCTAAATGCAGGCAGGAGGCAAAACCCAGCCGAGGCATTCAACTGGTCAATGCAGGGGCCAGGACCGGAGGGGTCAAAAGGGCCAGGGGCCCACCACAGTGGACACCCACAATGAGCAAAGAAGCTCAGGGTCTTGACTGGCCAGAGATGGGGCCACAGTTAATGGGTAAAGTGTACGGTTGAGCCAACTGCCTGAGATGCCATCTGCAAGGCCTGGGCTGCAGTGTAGGGGTGGAACAGAGCTGCAGATAGCCCCCCACAATATCAGGGTGTACGCCCACCTTAATTAAGGATTTAATTAGTTAGCAACAAGGCATGGTGGGTGAGACAGGTGGGCGGCATGGCCAGAGGCAGGTGGGAAACTAGCCCTGTGGCTAGCCAGGGACTCCCACTTTGCCACAAATCTATATACACCACTGCATGACTCTGGGGCACGAATACTTGATCTCTAAGCTGCTGGAGCATAATGGCTGCCTATGGAGTCCAGATGGCATGTGTTTTAAACTTCAAGCATCCCTAGGATGTGGCAAACTGTTCTCTTAAGCCTTTCTCTCCAAAGGTACTTACCAGTACCCCTTAGAAGAAGGTGAGAGAAAACTGAATAGGACCAGTACATAGCCACTTTAGACGGATCTAACATGTCCTAACACCTTCCATCCAGGTTGCTGGATGCATGTTAAACGTTTTCCAAATGTTATCTCATTTTCCCTTCTGATGCCTTAAAATAGTATCACTAAGGGAAGTAGTAGTCAAAATGGAATGGCACCCTTAAGGCCGATTATACCCCTCCCAGGGATCATACAACAATCATGCAAGTGTCACTGTGGCAGGTTAGTGCACGTATGTAATTGCCCCTTGGCTGTCCTTTTTCTTTCTCCTCCTTTTTCTGGCAGAAAGCTAACCTTGTTAGGAGTCCTCTCTAACAGGAAGCCTGACTAGCTGTTAAATAAAGTATCCCTAATAAAACTATACATGCTTCCTGATTTCCTGAGTTTTTAATATAGAAACGATGGTGAGAAAAAAGGAAATGGATGGCGTTATCATATTGAATATGAAGTTGGAATTTTTTGTGATTGATATGACAACTAATAAGTGGAAAAAAAGAGTGCACGAAAGCCTAGCCCAACTACTGTCATTGAGGGTGAACTTCTATTCCCTTCTTGGGTATGTAGGCAACCTGATTTGGTGATATACGTGACAGTTGGGTTTGTCTAAGTGCAAGAAATGCCACTCAAACACAGGTTGGCATTTATTCGTGGATGTGTAGCTCTCCATGCATGGATTACTATGCACAGATTACTAAATAGTGGTGCAGACTGGACAGGTGCAAGAGTATTTCATGCCTATGAGCACACCCCTTGTGGACACAAGGCCTTCCTTGGTCAAGTGGGGTTTGGACCCTGGCTTCACCAATCTCTGCCTTCCCAATGCTACTTTTCAAGATGAGCCACTAACATAGTGATTGATGAAGATGGATAGAGGGCACTATATGGGATAAAGCTTCTACCTCAGTGGGAGCAGGGTTGTGGGCTATAATCTAGGGCCTTCCCCATTCAGGCTAACAGCCATCTCACCACATCACGCCTTCTGGCTTGTTCTCTTTCTTCTGACTCAAGGCATCTCCTACATACCTTCCTTCATGGCTGCCCAAGGGGCCAGATTTAAAAAGGAGCACTGGGGAAAGGGCTGGACAGTGTCTGGCCCTTGGTGTAGTGGTTAGACTACTGTTCTGAGGGGGGTCGGCAATGCCCAGATCCAAACACCCTCTTCTTGAGGAGGACCCAAGATCTCTGGCTGCCCCTGTAAGTGCCCTAGCCACTCAAGTATTTAAGTGAAAAGATTTCATAGATTTCATAGACATCAGGGCTGGAAGGGACCTCGGGAGATCATCGAGTCCAGCCGCCCCCCCAAAGGGCAGGAAGGCAGGTGGGGTCATAGGATCCCAGCAAGATAAGCATCCAATTTACTCTTGAAGGTGTTCAATGTAGGTGCTTGAACCACCTCTGCTGGCAGACTGTTCCAGACCTTGGGGGCTCGGACAGTAAAGAAATTCTTCCTCATCTCCAGCCTGAAGCAGTCTTGCAGGAGTTTGTGATCGTTCGACCTAGTCATCCCTTGGGGTGCTCTGGTGAACAAACGTTCCCCCAGATCCTGGTGGTCACCCATGATAAACTTATAGGTGGCCATCAGATCACCCCTGAGCCTGTGCTTTTCCAGGCTAAAGAGTCCCATGTCTCTCAGCCTATCATCGTAAGATCTGTTTTCCAGACTTCTGATCATGCACGTGGCTCTCCTCTGGACTCTCTCAAGCTTCTCCACATCCTTTTTGAATTGTGGAGCCCAAAAATGGACGCAGTACTCCAGCTGCGGCTTCACCAAGGCCGAGTACAAGGGGAGAATGATGCCCCGGGATTTGCTTGAGAAGCATCTATGGATGCAAGCCAGCGTTTTGGTCGCTTTACTAGCCGCAGCATCGCATTGCAGGCTCATGTTCATCTTGTGGTCAATGATGACCCCCAAGTCTCTTTCTTCTGTAGTGCTATCCAACGTAGCACTGCCGAGCCTATAAGGATGCTGCAGGTTTTTCCTCCCAAGGTGGAGAACCTTGCATTTTTTGGTGTTAAACACCATCAGGTTCTCGTCCGCCCATTTGCTGAGCTTGTCCAGGTCAGCCTGGATCACCCGCCTATCTTCTGGAGGGATGCTTTGCCCCAAAGTTTGGTGTCATTGGCGAATTTGGCCAGTCCGCTTCTGACTCCAATGTCCACATCATTAATGAAGATGTTGAACAGTATGGGTCCAAGGACAGAGCCCTGAGGGACCCCACTGGTCACAGGGCACCACAATGAGTGACTGCCACCAATTACAACCCTCTGGGTCCAACCATGAACCCAATTTCCCAGCCAGCGGATCGTGGTGAAGCCAAGGCCACAACTGGCCAGTTTGGCCAAGAGGTGATCATGGGATACCAGATCAAAGGCTTTTTTGAAGTCAAGATATATGACATCAATCTCTTCTCCCTTGTCCAGGTGATAGGTCACCTGGTCATAGAAGGAAATGAGATTGGTCAAACAAGACCTACCCGCAACAAACCCGTGCTGGCTATCCCTTAGGATGTTAGCCTGGGCCAGTCCCTCAAGGATGGCCTCCTTAATAAACTTTTCTAAGATCTTCCCCAGGATAAAAGTCAGGCTAATGGGCCTGTAGTTAGCCGGATCCACTCTCCTCCCTTTCTAGAAGATCGGCACCACATTGGCCTTCTTCCACTCTTTGGGCACTACACCGGAGCACCAGGAGTTTTCAAAGATCCGTGCCAGGGGCTGGGCTATAACGCTCGCCAACTCCTTGAGTGCCCTGGGGTGCAGATTGTCAGGGCCGGCTGACTTAAAGGTATCCAGCTTCTCAAGATGGGGGATCTTACACACTTTTTGTTGCTGGTTCATATGCCCAGTTTCTGTGAGTATATAGTCATGCATAGTTGTCCACACATCCCAGGTACAGAATGCCAACTTGCACATACGTGGCATTTTTGGCCTTACGGTGATGTTAGTCTGTCCTGAAGATCTAAGTGTACCAATCGGGTTGCCTGCATGGGCACCTAAGTTCTTTCAGTTTTGTCCTGTGCAGAGTGGATGACATTTCACTCTAAAACATTGAGAAGTGGCCATTACTTCACCTCCATACATAGATTCTAGTTCAAACCGCCCGAGACCCTGAAAAAACAGCATTTGCAAAAGCTGAGTGAAGCTTCTTCCTCCTCATTGCTTTTTTTGTGACTCGGTCTTACAGTCAAGTGGTGCTCTGTGACAAAACACATGTAATATGGCTTACATGTTAGCCATGTTATGGCTGTTTCAGATCTCACAAACCGACTGTGAAGGACCATCGCGATCGGCAGTAGCCAAGACTGCAGCAGCCATGGACTCGGGACTTTATCAACTCACCCTCGGACCTGTCAAGAGATTACGATACCGAAAATGGAGGACTTTAAAGTGACTCTTGTTTCATATTGTGTAGATTGTATGTGCGTTATGGTAGCACCTGGTATGATACCTACTAATTTCAGCCATTTAAAAATTCTGTACTACACCTCTTATCTGTATGGGCCAATATTACCAGGGATGAAGAGACAGGTAGTGGCCTCACCGCTTGCCTTAAAATTCCCATGGCAGCTGACGATCCCATCTTTACTCCCTATCTGCTGCCCGTGGATATTACGGATTGGTTTCATCAAGTTACTACTAGTAATTTGACATCCATGAATGTAACACACATTACCCTCGACAACAGTAGTCCCCGAACAGTACAATACGATTGGAAACAAAACCTTTCCTTATCCAATCTATATAACATACGGCAAGATAGGTGTAGACAAACTGTATTGAGAGAAACTCCGTATACATCAAAATCACAAGCCATCCCCTGTTCTAAGGTCCCATGGGGACTAGATTCTGATCGGGGAACCGGAACTCTTTTAGACGATTCCCTTACCTGGGACCCATGGTCCATGACCCCCCCCGGGCAGTGGTGTTTCCACCTGTCCCAGGTCGGGGATACGTCGCCAGGGTTACCCGGGAGTCCTTACAAATGCCTCTAATCATCACAAGGTGGAATATTACAACCTCCAATTCATACCACAGATTTTATTATCCCATCTTAAGGGCAAAGGTCCTCAGTGCGGCCTGCCATGGGATAGCTAGCCCCATTGATGATAGCGAGTCATTTTATCCAGAGCCTCTTTTCCAGTTCGAAGGCAGCTGTTCGAAACTTTATACTTCTGCCCTGCTGGGACTCATGTGGGCTTGCAACGATGGCCACTTAAGGTTGCAGTTACTGGCTACCCTTTCCAAGGTTCAGTGTTTCTTGAGTTCTGTTTTGTTCTGCCCACCATCGTTGGCTAATACAGTTCACCCCCCCCACTCCGGTTATATCGCACCGCCACACTCGTTCAACATCACCAGTGTGGAGTACCCTCACCCGGGAAGAAAAACTCGCTCAGGGCCTAAGTTGGGCCACTGAGGGTTTCTTCCTTTGGGGTCTAGGAATTGCAAAAGCCAGAATAGCGATAGCTCAGCTAGCAGAGCAGACTGAGCTGTTGGCTAATCATACTGCTTCTGGTTTTGAGCTTATCAATCAACAGTTACAGGAAACATCGAGAATGACATTACAGAATCGCTTAGCACTTGATGCACTTTCGGTGCAGCAGGGGGGTTTATGCCAATATTTGAATTTGACACGTGATATGTGTTGTATCGCCATACCTAACGTCAGCACCTCGTTACAACAACAAATAACCAAGATCAGGGAAATCGCAGAGGACGTCAATGCTATTGCGGGTCTGGGCCAAGGTTGGCTATCTCGCTTGTTCAACTGGCTAGGGTTAAATGCTTCATCGTGGTTAGTGAACCTATTGACACCCTTGTTATCGTTCTTATTTGTATTCGTTATCATTGCTCTTATAGTTAGTTGTGTGTTCCGAATTATTTTACAAAAAGCTGCTAATTTGTCCGTTTGTATATATTCCACTTTACCCAGATATTTAGATTTGAAAAATCGAGGCGAAAAGCAAGACGACAAAGAGAGACCCGATTCGGCTGCCTAAATTCGGATTTGGTCAGATTCGGTGTTTGACGCTCCTGTCTTGACAGCAAGGGAGCACGTCAGAGAAATTTGCTCTGAGTATGCTGCCAAGACAGATGCTGCCAGGCATGCGCCATGGCGATGGGCCTTGCAGGTGTCCTTTGCGCGACCTCTTGGCCTGTCAATCAGGGCTGACCTAGTTTTTCTCTGGCGCAGACTCAGTTGCCTCAGAGAGCTGGCGGCTGGGCATGCTCAGAGAACAACTGAAGTGAGGTCACCCTTCCAGAAAATTCATTCAGTCAAGCAGCCTGATTGGCCACAGGACTGCTTTAAAAAGTTAGTCAACCCCTCCCTCGGGGGAGACCCGGGAGCTCTGTGCCAGAGACTGGCTTGCCAGATACTGTACCAGAGACGACTTGCGTAGCTAGAGTCAGTGACTGCTTGTCACAGCACTGTCTTTTAGCTAGACCCCTAGGACTTTTGGTCTCCTCCTCGATTGCCTCTCGGTTCGTTTTGACTTTGCTTTTCGGTTCCGACCTACTGGCATTCGACCTTCGGCTCATTTAACTCGACTACGATTTCGGACCACCCTTTGAACTCTCGTTATACCTCGACTGGCTCTTCGACCTCGGCATCCGTTCATCAATCATCTGATTGTCCACCCTGGACTGGCGTCACGACCGTGTGTTACAGTTTACGTCCTGTTCGTTTTATCCCAGTTTATGAGCTGCTGACCAGTCCTGGGACTAGGCCTTTGGACTGAACCCTGTGGGCCAACAGACCCCCTCTGTTGTATTCGTGTTGTATACAACTGTAACTGAAGACATCAATACCTACACCTTCAAAGCGTAAGTCAGTAAATCTACTTTGGTGCGATGGAGTCTGAGGCACGAAGGCATAATGGTTGCAAATAAACTCCCACCTGTCCGTGCCAATAGCCACCACCCGGCCGTACCACCGTGACCGCGACCCCAAGCTTGGTTTGCCAGCTCTGCTGGGTTATTCATGACACTGTTCTCTTGAGGCTCTCTCTCCAAAGGTACTTACCGGTACCCCTTAAAAGAATGTGAGAGAAAACTGAATAGGACCAGTACGTAGCCACTTTTGATTGATCTAGCATGTTCTAACACCTTCCACCCAGGTTGCTGGATGCATGTTAAACTTTTTCCAAATGTTATCTCATTTTCCCAACTGATGCCTTAAAATAGTATCACTAAGGGAAGTAGTAGTCAAAATGGAATGGCACCCTTAAGGCCTGTAATACCCCTCCCAGGGATCATACAACAATCATGCAAGTGTCATTGTGGCAGGTTAGTGCACGTATGTAATTGCCCCTTGGCTGTCCTTTTTCTTTCTCCTCCTTTTTCTGGCAGAAAGCTAACCTTGTTAGGAGTCCTCTCTATTTAACAGCTAATCAGGCTTCCTGTTAAAGTATCCCCAATAAAACTATACATGCTTCCTGATTTCCTGAGTTTTTAATATAGAAAAGACGGTGAGAAAAAAGGAAATGGATGGAGTAATCATACTGAATATGATGTTGGAATTTTTTGTGATTGATATGACAAATAATAAGTGGGAAAAAAGAGTGCACAAAAGCCTAGCCCAACTACTGTCACTGAGGGTGAACTTCTATTCCCTTCTTGGGTATGTAGGCAACCTGATTTGGTGATATACGTGACAGTTGGATTTGTCTAAGTGCAAGAAATGCCACTCAAACACAGGTTGGCATTTATTCGTGGATATGTAGCTCCCCGTGCATGCATTACTATGCATGGCCAAATAGTGGTGCAGATTGGACAGGTGCAAGAGTATCTCAGGCCTATGAGCACACCCCTTGTGGACACATGACAACTTCAGACACTTGTCTGTCTTTGACCCCATAGAGGAGAGACTTTGGCACTCCTCCAGGGAGCTTGAGTTCCTGGATTCTAGGCCTTCCTTGGTCAAGCCGGGTTTGGACCCTGGCTTCACCAATCTCTGCCTTCCCAATGCTACTTTTCAAGATGAGCCACTAACATAGTGATTGATGAAGATGGATAGAGGGCACTATATGGGATAAAGCTTCTACCTCAGTGGGAGAAGGGTTGTGGGCTTTAATCTAGGGCCTTCCCCATACAGGCTAACAGCCATCTCACCACATCACGCCTTCTGGCTTGTTCTCTTTCTTCTGACTCAAGGCATCTCCTACATACCTTCCTTCATGGCTGCCCAAGGGGCCAGATTTAAAAAGGAGCACTGGGGAAAGGGCTGGACAGTGTCTGGCCCTTGGTGTAGTGGTTAGACTACTGTTCTGAGGGGGGTCGGCAATGCCCAGATCCAAACACCCTCTTCTTGGGGAGGACCCAAGATCTCTGGCTGCCCCTGTAAGTGCCCTAGCCACTCAAGTGTTTAAGGGAAAAAATGGGGGGCGTTTACACACTTTTTGTTGCTGGTTCATATGCCCAGTTTCTGTGAGTATATAGTCATGCATAGTTGTCCACACATCCCAGGTACAGAATGCCAACTTGCACATACGTGGCATTTTTGGCCTTACGGTGATGTTAGTCTGTCCTGAAGATCTAAGTGTACCAATCGGGTTGCCTGCATGGGCACCTAAGTTCTTTCAGTTTTGTCCTGTGCAGAGTGGATGACATTTCACTCTAAAACATTGAGAAGTGGCCATTACTTCACCTCCATACATAGATTCTAGTTCAAACCGCCCGAGACCCTGAAAAAACAGCATTTGCAAAAGCTGAGTGAAGCTTCTTCCTCCTCATTGCTTTTTTTGTGACTAGGTCTTACAGTCAAGTGGTGCTCTGTGACAAAACACATGTAATATGGCTTATCAGGTACTTGAGGAGGATGCATTAGAATCATACTTCGACACCCAGGCTAGGGACAAAAGTTGCACACAAACTGCTATACACAATCAGAAACTGGTTCAAATGGGTAACTCGACAGGCATTCAGTGCACATCAACTGCTTTCAAACTGGCTGAACCCAGTTTAAGATAAAACTGGATGAATGTAGACTGAATTGAGTTAGGATAAGTGGCTGTTGACTTGCTTATCAGGTCAATCTTAGACTAACCTGCAAGGATCGAATGGATTTGGGCTGAGGCTTTTTGACTCTCTGTACTTTGACGTTTCATCTCATTGGAAACCAAATCAGAACTCTGAATGCAAAAGCACCTAAGGCTAGATTCCAATTCACCTATCAGGCATCTAAG
>NC_143400.1:26945186-27042759 GCF_052110815.1 Crocodylus siamensis
ATACACACACTCACATAAGCAGCACAAGCTTTGGTGGGTTGAAGGCACTTCACTGAATGCTTTTGCAGGAGGTGAGAGATGAGCTTCAGCCACAAAAGCTGGAAAGAGAGATAGACATATACCTATACAGTGTATGCACACTGACATGGACACATGTATGCATGTGTGCACTCAGAAATGCACAGAGGCACATGGGTACCTGAGCAGACAGGGATATGTGCTCCTGGACACATGCAGGTGCATGTACACACACACACATGGGCATGTAGCCAGGGGGCACATACATGCATGCATGGGCTTATACCCAGGGGGTGTGCGCACACGTGTATGGACGTGCACCCAGGGGTATATAGGCAGTCCTTGGACTTATGACACAATTGGTTCCTGAAAATTGTGTCTTAAGTCGAAATGTTGCAATTGGGAACCAATTTTCTCATAAGAAACAATGTTATAAGTGGGGAATTGGTTCCAGAACCAAGGCCAACACCCTGTTTTTACTAAAAATACCCCAGAACTTTGCATGCGATCAATTAGAGATGAGTTACATAGCTACATTAATGTATTTATATTGTAAAGAGCAATCATACTGATATGGAAGGACTTCGTTGAGGTGACTTTGCTGGACTTTTTGAAGGGCTCTTGGCTGGAGTCTTCTCAGCAGTCCTGGCTGCAGGTTTTTCTGGAGTCTCGTCTGCTTTCTTAAAGAAAGCGTCCAAGGAAGTTTGGACAGACGTTCTCCAGGGAGATGGGCGACCCAGCAAACGTGTTTGCTGGCATGGCGTCGCATCGGATCAAGCATTGTGAAGTGGAAACTGAGGTCAGAAAGTTGAAGCAGGGTGTCAATTTATAAATGTTGTAAGTGCAAAACATTGTAACTCAAAACATTGTAAGTTGAGGACTGCCTGTACATACACACATCTGCATGGGCTTGCACCCAAGTGGCACGCACACACACGCACGCATGCACACACGTGTGCACAGGCATGCAGACACATGCATTCCCTTGCCCAGGGGCACACACCCAGGGCGCATGTACGCAGGGGCAGGGAGCGAGCAGGAACAACCAACCACCCTGCACGTGGTGCTTCTTTGTGTCCAGGCCGCGCCAGCCCTCGGGCCATAGCAGCAGGGGCCGGGCTTCTGCAAGGGGTGGAGGCCCTCCTCCCCTAGCCCACCCCTCCCCCCTCGGGCCGGCTTCATTGGGACCCCCCCCCAGCAGCGCATCCCTCCCATAGTGCCCCGCGCGCACGCACACACACACACACACTCACATGAACACGCACGCACAGCGTGGCTCCGAGCTTTGCGGGGAGAAGGTAAGAGCAGGGCCGGGCGGGGGGAGCTGGGGGATGAAGGCCTGGCCCGGGAGGGGGGGCGCAGGCAGAACAAAGGTGCCTATGCACCCAGTGTCTGTGCGGGGGTGCACCTGAAGGGGGGTGAGATTTACCTCAGATGCACACGCGTGTGTGTCTTGGAGGACTGGGGTGGGGGGGCGGGTTACCCCCAGGTAACTATGTTTGTGTAAGAAAGTGACCTCAGATGCATGTGTGTGTGCATGTGTGTAAGAAATTTACCTCCAATGTGTGTGTGTGTGTCTTAGAGGACTGGGGGGGGGTTTCCCTTAGGTAATGTGTGTGTGTGTAAGAAATTTACCTGGGGGGGTTAGCTCAGGTAGGTGGGTGTGTTTTGGTGAGGTGTAATGCTTAGGTAACCTGTCCACTGCCATTGAGGGGGGACATGAGTTATAGATGGAGAGGGAGAAATTGAGAGAGAGTGATAGAGAAATGGAGAGACCGAGAGAAGAGAGAGCGGGACATTGAGGGAGAAAAGGAGATACTGAGGGAGAGGGAGTGATTTTACACACACACACACACACACACACACACACACACACACACACACACACTTTGAGAGAGGGGACTGAGGGAGAGTGAACAAGAAGTTGCAACATTTTGGAAGAGATTTGGAGAGAAAGAAAATTTGGGATAGAAAGACATGGGGGGGCAACATTGAAAGAAAGAGAGAAACTGGGAATGATTGAGAGAAACTGAGAGTGATAGAGAAACACGGCGAGATTTTGAGAGATTCACCTACAGACAATCGACTTGCTGCAATAACCTGTACTTCCAAAACCTCCTCTCCCTGCAGGGGACCGCAGCCGGGCACCTCGGGCTGACGTTAACCCGGATTGCACCAAGCATCCAAATACCGTGCTTTGCCAAGCAAGCTCACGCCTCCCACTAAAGACAGACACCCCCATCTCTGGACGGGTAAATTTACCCCCGTCTTTTTTTCCAATTTCCAATTGTTTTACATGGCTACCATAACTGATACAACAATGTTTATGGTTACTAAAGGTTTTGATGTTATTTTAATACAGAATCTGTTACCTATGTGTATGAAAAATTTGCTCTTGGTACTTAAGGCTGTGCTGTTTTAAATTGGTAGTGCACAATCTGGCAGAGTTTGGTAACTGCTGGTCTAAGGACATAGGCAGATGTAGGTACATTTTCTGAAAGGCCCCTTAAAAAGATGCTGATGGGTATAGTAGAGCAAGCATTGACGGCATCCTCATCAAATAAAGCACACTCTTCTCATTGAATGCCTCTCCCTTCTCATCATGGTCATTTCAGGACTGGCTCAGCAATGAGGGGTGGGCACGGAGACCATGATCTCTGGCACGGTGGTGACTCACTCGCTGCAGCCTGGCACCCCCTGTCTGGCTGCCCTTCCACCCCCCAGAAGCAGGGCTCCCCTCAGACTGACCTGACTGCTTTCAGTGAACGGTGCCATGACTGGGAGGAAGGCTTGACACTTTCTAAAGGTGTGAGAGGTGTGCTTAGCCACCTCTGGTTTTGTGCAAATAGGGGGCAATTGAATTTCCATGCCCGTTATGGTCTGTTCTCAGAAAATGTGGCTGTTGGCTTGATTTTTTTCATGAATGGTTGCCTAGGTACCCGTCATTCTTGCCTTATAACCAGAAGCTCCCTCCACAGCCAGCAGCCAGAATCTTCCTGGGCCTGTTGTCTGTACCTTGCACCCCACGGGAAGCGCACCATGCCCTTGCGGAGACCGATGACCGGCAGGAAGAAGCAGGAGCCACAGAGGGGCCGGCTACTTGCCCGGCCTGATTATCAGCGAAGGCTGAGGATCTATGCTCGCGCCCAACTGCACCTGATGCATCAACTCTCCGCCATTGCACTGTCCATCAGTAACATGATCCAGCAGCTGGGCATCCTTTACCTAGCCACGCAACGCACCCAGTGCCCAACACTCTCCCTGGGCTCTGCATCCAGCGGCCAGGTGGCTGATGAGGAAAAAGCCATCCTGGATGCCGCGGAAGCTGGGGTGCTCTGGCATCACCTACAGACTGTCGACCGACAATTATGGGCACACACCAGCAGCACAGACTGGTGGGAACGGATAGTCCTTTCCACCTGGGAAGACAAACACTGGCTGGAAACCTTTCGCATGAGCCGAGCCACATTCATGCACATTGTCACCAAGCTGTCCCCATATATCACACGCCAGAACACTGTCATGCGGCGGCCCCTCAGTCCAGAGAAGAGGGTGGCCATTGCTGTCTTAAGGCTGGCCACCCCGACCAGCCTCCGTTTAATCTCAAACCAGTTTGGTGTGGGAATGGCTACGGCTGGAGTAGCCGTCCGGGAAGTCTGCCGGCTCCTTCACAACGTAATGGCAAACAGCTTCATCTGCCTGGAGAACCCACAGGAGGTGATCGATGGCTTTTGCAGCATGGGCTTTCCCAACTGTGTGGGAGCACTGGGCAGCACCCACATTCCTGTGCGGGCCCAGGGCACTCAGGCAAATGTAAACCGCAAGGGCCCTGCCTCCATCATCCTCCAGGCCGTTGTTGACCATCGAGGCAGATTCACAAACATTTTCACCGAGTGGGAGGGGACCGCCCATGATGCCGAAGTGCTTCGGAGCTCTCCCCTCCCTGACTTGATGGAGAGCGGAAAGTATGCTCCTGAGATACCCGAAGTGGACATTTGCGGCATTGTGACCTCCCCTGTCTTGATTGCCGACCCAGCTTACCCGCTCCTGCCCTGGCTGATGAAGCCCTACAGGGGTGAACTGGACCATCGTAAGGAGCAGTTTAATGACTGCCTCAACAAGTGCCGCGCAACACTAGAGGGTGCCTTTGAGCGCCTCAGGGCACGCTGGCAAGCTCTGAGTGTGCCCCTAGAGATGGACAAGGAGAACATTAAAAGAGTGATTGTGGCAGCATGCGTGCTCCACAACATGTGCGAGAGCAGGGGGGAAGTATTTAGTGAATCCTGGACCGAGGAGGTACGGCGGAGTGAGAAAAACCCCCAGCGCAAAGTCACGCAGGGAAAGGATAGCGGAGTGTGTGATAGCCCCTGCATCGAGGAAGGCCCTGAAGATGAAGATGCTAGCCGCATTCGTGATGCTCTGGCCGAGCACCTCCTCACTATCTTGCACAGTGAGGAGGGGGAGTAGGGCCGTGGTGCGGTGTGCGCTGGTGGCCCTGCCTGCTCCATGGCCTGACAAGGGCAGTTTTTTGCAAGTGATGCAACACAGTTCACTTGTCAATTTGTAAAGTTGTCAAAGCGTATTTTTTTAATAAAGTTAGAGCTATCTATTCTGGCTGACTGGTACAGAAAACATCCCCTTCTGCTGAATAACACGAACCAGAGAACGCTAGGTGCGTGCAGGGAAGTGTCTGAGAAAGGAGAATAGACTCTAGAAGGGACCCCTCTTATAACAAGTCTCCCCCTTCGGGAAGCATAAGTCCCTGCATCTGCAGCATGTCTGGAGCCCCTCTTATGCTCTACCTAGCTCCAAAGTTGGTCTGCAGGCCCTGGCAGGGCTGAGTCCCTTCGCCAAAGCAGGACCCACATCAGGGGAGCTTAAGAGTTAGTTAAAGCAATCTGGTAATTACAGACTAGGTCCCTGCTGTGTTTAATTCTGCTACAGGGAAATCCATAACCCTCCTAATTCCATAAAAAACCTGATGGGGGGGTGGGCATTGCTTCCTGGCAATGCAGGATGGGTCTGATTCTGAGGAGATGGGCGACATGGTCTACCTAGCTTGGAAGGAGTGGCCAGGCACATATACAGGGGCCGCATTTTTTGGTTGATCACCCTCCTTTATGCAAGAGGTCTTGGGGGGTTAGCTCCCCCCCCATGGGATGGTGCTGACCAGAAGCAGAGGCACCCAATGTGGGGTGTTGGGACAACTGCCCCGTGCCAGCTGCCAGCCACCTTTCATGGTTGTCACAACCCTATATATGGATTCTGGGGTTCTCCCGTGTTTCCACATCCCCCAATGCAGAGGGTACCTGGGGCGCTCCCAGCCATGGAGCACTTAGACACCTCCCCACTCCACCATGTTTGCAGTGCCCGGACCAGCCCCAGCCCCCTCCCCACTAGCCGCAAGCCACGACCAGGAAGTGGCCACTAGCTCCTGCCCCAGGATCCTAGAGCAAATGAACTCTTCAGGTGGCTGACTGGCAGGGGAGAGGGAACACCCACGGTTTGTGGACAGCCCACAAACCTCCCCTCTCTTGCCCACCTGGAACACAGTGGTCCATGGACCACCAGGACACGTGTCCCACCTCCCTGTCACCGGCTGTACCTCATTCTCTACCCCAAAAAATATTTAAAAGTAGTACATTTTCAGAAGGACATAAAAATGATCTTAAAAATATAGATTCTAGGTGGAAAAAAACTCCCCAAAATTACCTTTGCAAGTTAAGTCATAACACATACAAAGGGAGTTTCCACAGGTGCAATCCACGCACAAGTACTGCTCCATTCAGACTCCAATCAGACCCTTAATTAGGTATTAATGAACCAAATAAGTCTATCTATTGGGGCACCTGCATACAATCGATGTCATACATGGAAACAGCTCTATCCATACAGCTATGGGGGTTCCTGGATTCCCCCTGGATCATGGGAGTCTGCTGGGGGTCTGAGGAGCTGCACAGGGTCTTGGGTGGGAGAGGAGGTGCCTATTTTTGGGGAGGTGCAGAGGCAGTACAGTGATCTGTGGGGCATTCCCCATTGCCCCCCCCCACATGCAGGGGATCTGGGGGGCTGCATGGGGTCTTGAGGGGGTTCCCCATTTCAGGGGGCACAGTAGCTGTGCAGCTGTCAGGGAGCAGAGGTATTCCCTGCTGTCCCCTGACGTACAGGGGATCTGGGTGGGATTGCTGCTGGGGGTTTGCATTGCATTGTGGGAGGGGATGCCCACTTTTGGGAGGCTGCAGTGGCTGCATGGTAAATGGAGGTAGGTGGGGGTCCCTGCTGCCCCCCCATGTGCAGGGCATCTCCCAGGAGTCTGGGAGGCTGAGTGAGGTCTTGGGTGGGCAGCCCTATTTTGGGGGAGGGTGGTAAGTGGGAACACAACTGGTTTGACTTGGGAATAGCACCACCTTCCTTCACGTACTCGCTCAAAAAATCCCTGACAAACAGGTAAATCCATTTTATGCAGAGGCAAGTCGGTGTTTAAACATATTTAAACAAAATCCACAATGAGGGTATCACAGTGGACTTCGGCCACTGCACTGCACTCAAATGCTGCAGTCCCAACGCACCATTTCCTTACTGATGGTGATGGCCCTGCCATTTCAGCATCTTCTCTTAGCTGCTTCTCATTCTGTTTGTGCTTAGTGCTTCCAATGTGCTCCACAATCACCTGCTTTTGAATGTGATCCATAGCCTTGCTACACGCAGTACAGAACAGCGCAGTCCTGTCAGTGTGAAATGTATTCTTGTCAAATGCAGTGACACAGTCTTAAGGGGTGAATCTTCTGTTCTTTGGCATCTTTTCTAGAATAGGATGCGATGTCTGGAGCCTGGAGTAAAATAGGAGATGCATTAAGACATGAGGCCCTGTATGTAGGGACAGACTGAATTCATGTCTACTTTTTTCCCTGCCCCACAGAAAGCATAGAATCAAGTGCTTTCCATGAAATAATGCAAGCAAGCACTGCAATATGGTTAGGGGGGAGGGGGGGAGGGGAAAAAGACTTCCCGGTTCCAAGCAGAGAAGGTCAGAAACCTTCCCACTGTAGAGCAAATTGCAGCAAGCCCTATCGGAGCCTTGGAACATGAAAGTGGGGGCAACACAGGGCTGCCGGATGCCCACTGGCACTGCCTGCAAGGCTTGCCCCAGTGCAGCCACTCAGCACCTGCTGCAAGATCCCAGGCAGAAGCCACGCTACCGCTGCAGAGAAAGACAAACTCCCCCAGTCTGTACCAACCTAACCAGGGGCAAATTCATTCCCAACCCCAATGCAGTATCGGTCTGACCCTGAGCCAGAGGGACAAGACCCTGTAGCCAACACCCTCCCAGACTAAGTCTTGTAGGAGCATTGGCACATCCGCCACCAACCTCTTTTTGAACCACTCCAGTGCGGGACAGTTCAAAGCTTCCTTGGGTGTCCATCCCACTGCTCCTTTCTCCAACTAGGAGATAGTAACAGCCAGGAGCACCTGAGCAGATGCTTTCTCCCTCAACCCTTGGGGAAGAACAAGAAAAAATATAATAGCAACAGACTTCCACCATGCGCTTCTCTCCAGCCCCTTTGGGGAGAAAGAATGAAAACCAGCAGCCTCCCAGACCTGCTTCCTCCAACCCACCCTTGCCCATGCAGTGCCCACACACCATTCCCATTGGCTTGGCTTGGGTGGGTGCAGCAAGGGCAGAATGGAGCCCAGGGGTGCAGTGAGCTGGCAAAATTAAGGCCTGGGATCTGAAAATTGAGCCTGTCCCTACTGATTGCCTGGCTCAGGAGCCCTGAGCAGGGTTTTTGGGTCCTAGAGGGCTGCAGTTTCCCACCTCACCACATGTGGCCCAAGCTGCCTACCCGTACACCCCTGCCCTGCACCCTGCCAGCCCTTTTCCACCTCCCCCAGGCCTGGCAGTGTCACCCCCTGCCCTGCTAGGTCTCTCTGCAAGCTGTCCCCCACCTTAGCCATGGCAGTGTCACCTGCACCCAACCCAAAGGGCCCACCCCACAGCCCTGCCAAAGCCTCTCATTGTCAACCTGCAGGCCCCTGCCCATCCCAACCCTGCCAGAGAAGCCCCCCAGCTGTCCCCACCCCCTACCTACCCCAAAGGCTGCAGGAGGCAAAGCTAGTCTGAACCAGTCCTGGCTGGTCTCCAATTCTCAGGCCTAACCACTACCCTCTCCCCCACCAGACAAGGATTAGGGTTTTGTATCCTTTTTGCAAGCAGCTCCTTGCAGGCTGCGCTTCTGCCAGCTTGCAGAGAGCTGTTTAGAAAAGGTGAACCCTGTGGTTTCCCCACTTTAAAGGATGTAAAACATGGGTTTTCCCCTTTGAAGGGGAAAATTCGCATTCTTCTGCAGGAAATGGAAAAGCAGGATGCCTCCTAATTAGTCTGCTCCATAGTTCAAGACACATGTAGATGTGGCCTATCATGCTCAGTCTCCTTCTTTTGCTCTGTGAGCATATTCTGGGTTTTTTTTCCTTAATTTAAACAAACAATAGAAGGGAAGTACATGCTATTGTGTATCGTCTTTACATTTTTACAAGTATTCCAATAAAAATAATTTCTCCCCACATAAAGCTCTGAATTTGTTTGAATGCAACATTTAAACCACATGAAGTGTGCTGCAGTTCGTTTTTACCCCCCTAATCAAACAGTTCAGTTCAAATACTCATGGCAATTCAGGCATAAAATTAACATGGGGGAACTTTTTTAGTTTTGTTTACTAAACAGAAAAGTCAAATAGACGTGTTAAATCAGATCACACTGTACTTAGGGCATCGGAAAATTTTCCAGAAAAATTCACATCTCTGCCCCAAAGATTGTAAATGCCTAGGAAAACACCCGGGAGAAATGAGATTTAAAATTGCCCTAGCTCTTTTCACCTTGTCTCTTGCAGGGTACAATTTCCAGGCCTAGAAAAAGAACAAAGATGTGCTCACAGGAAGTAAGTGCCTAGGAAGCCCCCAAGGAAAGGCATATTCTGTAGAGGGCAAAAAAAAGCTCTGGAAAGGCTTTGTTCTGCACATCCTGGGAAAAGCCCCCAAAAGAAAAATGTCAAACGTGGTGAAGGAGGCACAGCTTTCCCCAGTTTCCATATCACAGCCATTCCCCATGAGCCCCTGGCTCTCTATAGGGAAACCCACGCCCCCTACCCCTAAGTGATACGTGCACAAACCTCCTAAATCACCCAAAACATTATGAGGCTTTTGGGGCTCAGGAATACTGAGACAGTGGGAGGTTATGCTCAGGGGATTACAGGCAAAGCTGAGTGGAGCAGGTGCTGGAGACATTAGGGATTTCCGATAGGAAAATGAAACATCCCACCCTGCAGCCAACAGCTGGTCCAGCGAAGTGCCTGGTGTGGACTCGGCTCTGCTAAAGCATGAGGGTGCCCGTCTGCTTCAGCCCATGCATGTCACTGAAGAGGTGCTGCAGGTAAGCCATGCCAGCACCAGGAGACACTGGACCAGGAGAACCGGGAAAGCTGTTTTCAGAGCAACCCCGTGCCCAAGACAGGGTGACCCCACGTATGTATTTATGGATGTCTTCACATCCTGCCCTACGCAGAGGGCTCATGGCAGCTGCCATCAAAGAAGCAAACGAGGATTTCTCAAACACTCAAGAACAGCAAGGAAACCCTTCCACTAAGCCACCCCCATCTCAATACTGGAAACCTTTACAATCCCTGCCCCACTTACATTCATGGGCCCCCCAGCTCCTACCACCTCACCTTGCCTCTCCTGCAGAGCGGCTATGACTTTCACCCCTCTCCCCAAAAGCCACACCTTTCTCCTTCTGCTCATCTCAGCAACCACAAGAGTCATTTCAAAGAACCTTAAGAGAAAAGTAAAAGGACCCTCTCCTCTCCTCACCTGGGACAATGCACAACAACCACAGCTCCTGAAGCACACTAGTCCCCCAAGTCCCTGGTGCAGCTTGTAACCCCAACCCCAGCCTGTTTAGAAGACTGCTGGAAAGAAATTCCCAACCCCACTGTCATTCAAAACCAATACCTGACAACTGTGAAATGGGGAGAGCATATCAAGCCAGGTACTACATCTGTCTTACATTTACCCCACTTCATGGAACAGATAAGAGGCGAAGGAAAGAGCTGACAGAAACCCATGTCAGTGGTGAGGGTCTGGGCTGTGAGTTTTCTGGTGTCTGGTGAGCTCAGAGCTAGGTCTGAAGCTCTTCCCACACTGGGAGCCGTGGTGTGGATGTGCTAGTGCACTTGGATGTGGGACAGTTGTTTAAAACTCCTGCATTCAGCACAAATGCAATATGGCTTCTCACCCGTGTACACACACTGGTGGACTTGAAGGTGGGATAAGTTACTAAAGCTTTTCCCACACTTACTGCAAAGAAGTGGCCTACCCCCTGTGTGAATGCGCTGGTGGGCTCGGAAGGTGGATGATGCACTAAAGCTCTTCCCGCACCTGTTGCGGAGAAATGGCCTTTCCACAGCATGGATGCACTGCTGGACTTTAGAGGTGGCACAGTAGTCTAAATTTCTGTGCACATTGGGTGAAGTGAAATGGCTTCTCCCCCATGTGCACATGTTGGTGGACTCGGAGGTGGGACGGACGAATAAAGCCCCTCCCACATTTGGTGCAGTGCTGCAGGTTCTCCCGTGTGGAGATGCTGGTGGGCTTGGAGGTACAGTGGGTGGGTGAAGCTCTTTCTGCACTCACAGCAGATGGGAGCTATCTCCCTCTTATGCTTCCCCGTGTGCACCCTGAGCTCCTTTTGGCCCATAAAGCTTTCACCACACTCTCCGCATATATACAGCTCTTCCCCACTGCCAGTGGTGCTCTCATGGCTCCCTGAGTCTCTCTGCCCCTTGAATCCTTCCCTGCACATGAGGTTCTTTTGGTGCTTGGCTGTTTTCTCTCCCCATTGTGCAGAAAGCTGGTTTCTGGTTGGAACCAAGTCCAGGGGTACAGGCTGATCCTTAGGAGGCTGCTGTTCAGCTCTGCTCAGGCTCCCAACACCTACTAGGTGAAGAAGGGAACCCACAGATTAGTCCCTGTGCTGCCAGCAAAGGGAAAGCCGTGCTCAACTACTTGGCTGTGATGGGCCCCAGGGAAGGGCCAGGACTCAGCACTTAGGCAACAAGTACAGTTGCAAGTGATACCACTGCTGGGTACACCAGGCCAGCTCTGGGCATTGCGCTAATGTACCATAGTGTACAGTCTGAGTTCCAGTAGTTCTGTCCCAAATCCACTTGGGTCAAGAGACCTCACAGCAGTAAGAACCAGTCTCTGTCCTGGGTGGCAGCACCAGCAGAGGCAATGACAGGTCCCAGCTGCCTCCAATCACTGCTCTAATTCATGTGCCCCTTTTAAGTGGGTACCCATGTCTACCTTAGTTGCTCACCACTCATTACACAACTGGAAGATAAATATCACTTGGACCCTCTCAGGAGAAAGCCATGTGGAATAGTAGCCTTGACTTGTCCATCTCTAGAGCTGGGGGGGCAAGAGGCATCTGCCTAAGGGACAGGCAAAGCTCTTGAAGGGTTCAACTACCCCTTTGCTGAGCTGGGTCCTAGGGAAGATGGTGGCAAGTTTCCCCACCCAGTCAGGCTGCTGCCATGCTATGCATCCATGATTTTGCCAGCAAGGTCCCCTTCTCAAGCTCTTGGCCTCTGGCAGTCCTGAGAACAGCATGAGGACAAGGCTGAACCGGAAATGTCTAGGTGAGGACTTCAGCAGTCATGTGTGTGTAGGGCATGCCCCTTTGGGACAGACAGCAGTTGTACTATCATGGATTGTGGTATTCTCCAATTTAAAAAAAAAACAAACACCCAATTTTTGGTTAAAAGAAAGTAAACCCAAAACCAAATTTTTCCATGATTTAAATGAAACACTGCTAATGTATAGATATGTATATAGTGCTGTTTCATTTTGGCAAAATGTAGATTTGGGGTTACGTTTTTTTAAAACCAATTTTTTTTTTTTAAATCAGAAAAAAACAGGATCCCTGACTATCAGCAAGTCTTAAGGGCTGCTGGGAACAGAAAGAAAAGCCAAACTATGCCAACCATCATCCCCCAAAGAAATGTGTGGTAAAGGGACTATTTGCAGCTGATGAGCCGGGCTGGACATGAGCTCACCAGCTCTTTCTGAAAAAAGCAGAGCTCTGCTTATTTCCTCAAGCAGAAACTTCTGTGCAAGCAGGTAAGAAGCCCAGGGAGTCTTCCTCTGTCACCAAGTGCAGGCTGTCCTCCATGTCAGGACAATCTGCAGCAGGATAAAGTATTTGAGATAAACCTGCAGGTAGACTCTGGGTCTCAGGGGGCAGAGTTTTGCCACTCAGGGCCCAAGAATGCAGCAGACAGAAGGAAACTAAGTTGCAAACCATGAAGAGTTTACAGCCCTGGGAGCAGGAAAGTTTGGGAATGCCACCCACATCACTGAGCCATAAGATACAGACCAAGATGCTGATTTAATGCTCCCCTTCTTCCCCTGCCTCTTAGGAAGGAAAATACCTGTTCCACCTATGCAGTACAAACCAGGAGCAGTGGGTGGGAGGTGCACCAGCCTTCCTATAGTATAGTCACTAACAAGTGCTGGAGCTTTTTGTCACCAGGGGACAATACAGGTCCTGTCATGCCCCGCCCAAAAGTACAGTAACATGTATGGTCAGTCCAGGCTGGGGTATGAACTCCCAGATTATTGATTGATGAAGGAAGTTCCAGCACATGCTACTAGAGAGTAACCCAATTTGGTCCTCATACTGAGACATAATTTTTGGTTTGACCCCAGCTCTATAGGGCTTCCTTGTGGGTACACCACAACTTCTTGAGTAGAGCACTAGTGCTTGGCTTTCAAGGTATCCCTTTCTCTCTGTATGTAGGACGGTAACAGGAGACACTGCTGAAGATCTGAATTTGGGCATCATGCCCTAAGAGCTCTAAAAGTGGAAAAATAACATAGGAGCTGCCTGGGCTCACATCACTCAACAGCAGAGACTGGGAACACACACACACCTGGACAGCAAAGATCCGGGTAAGCCGTTTGAGGCCACTGACTCAGGATGGCACATCACTGGTGGGCTGGATGGTACCCGTTCCCCAGTCGGTCTAGGCAGGGGGTAGTTCGCAGAGGTGAGGCTAGGGGAACTGCCAGGACTCACCTGGAAATGGGTCCTCAGACCACGTGTTTCCTCCATGATACACATTGTCATGGACCCAGAGCTCCGCTGCCCTGTGCTGGACGTGGCAGATCAATGCTGGAGCGGGACCTTGACATCCCACGCAGGGAAATGCACAGAGGACGACTGTGTTTGGTTACCCGCCACCCAACTCCCAAGTGACATTTGGAAAATGGATCCAACAGTCAAACACTTTAAGGGGGGCTTGATTAACTCAAGGAGCGGGCGCTCCAGACAGGAACCTTCAACAGGGCACTTGCATGATACATAAAGCGCCAACCACTCGGAAGTACAGGAGGCAGAAAACTTCAAGCAGCAGCACGGAGATTGAGCTGCGAGAGCCCTTCCCCCGGCTCCAGCGCCTCCGAGGAGCCCCGGCGCCCTGCGGCCGGCTCCAGCATCTCCACTGGGCGCAGGCCCGCTCCTACCTGCACCGCCCTCAGCTCCGGAAGGGGCGAGACAGGAAGGGCCAAGCGGCGCCGGAAGAAGTGGGACAAGAAGGGCCAAGCGGCCCGGCCGGAAGCGGTGGTAGAGGAAGGGTCCGGTCGCGCCGGAAGTGGCTTCGATACTTCCGGCCAATGACGCTGGGTCTGGCGTGAGGAGTACGTGGGGTCGCGGGACGGGCGTGGGGCCGGTAGGAGGCTAGCAGTGGGGGGAAGGGGCCGCCTGTAGATGGGGGATGGGCGATAACAGGCGATAACCCGCGCGCTGTCCCCGCCCCGCAGAGCCCGCCGCAGCCGCGTGCTGGACAGCGAGCTGGGGCGAGGTCTCCCCCGCGCGCGGGACCATGGCGGCCCCGCCGGGGCCCCCGAGTCCCTTCGTCCCGCAGCGGCTCGCGGGCGACGAGCTGACCGCCTCGGAGAGGTGGCGCTGGCGCTTCTGCGGCCTCCGCTACCAGGGGGCCGCGGGAGGTCTGCAGCCGCCTGCGGGAGCTGTGCCGGGGCTGGCTGGAGCCCCAGCGCTGCAGCAAGGAGCAGATGCTGGAGCTGGTGGTGCTGGAGCAGTTCCTGGCCGTCCTGCCCCGGGAGATGCAGAGCTGGGCGTGGGGCCACGATGTGGAGACCTGCGCCGAGGCTGTGGATGTGGCAGAGGCGTTTTGCCTGGGGCTGGTGCCGGACGAGGAGCCCGAAGTGAGATCTCTTTACCCTGGTCGCCAATGCTGCACCCCCCCTTGTCTCCGTGTGTCTGGGGATGATGTCCCCTCCCAGCCCCAGCTCTCCCAGTGACGCGATTGTCTCGTCCCCAGGGCACAGGCCTCTTGAAGATGTGGATGTGGAGGGACCTGGAGCACAGCTGGAAACTCTCTGCACCCAGCGGGAGCAGGCATGGTCCCATCCTGAGCACGCACCCCTAGAGGAAGCAGGATGGGGTAAAACCCCAGGGCCCCAGGAGGAGCTGCCTCCTGTCCCCAAAGACAAGTCCCCACCTCAGCAGGAGCCAGGTAACGTGCCAGGGGTCTGCAGTATGCAGGTGTTCAGTCCTTGGAATGAGGGGCTGGGGTCTCTCGCTGCAAGTCTGTGAGGTGACAGCACCTCGATCCCTGCCCCCAAGTACAACAGCAGCTCCCAGGGAGGAGATCCTTTAGCTTTGACATGTTGTTTTGAAGCCTGGGGTTGGGGAACCAGTGGGGTGTCAGGAGTGCGCATGCTCCAGAGGCAGCAGATGTCCCTCTTGGTTCCCTCCTCCTCTACACTGTGCCCCCCAATGCAGCGCCAGGGTCCCTGTTGCATCTCCCACAGGGAACGATGTCCATGGTTGCCCCTCCCAGCAAGAACAGAGTCACTGGGCCTCGTTTCCAGCTTCATGGCCTTGGAGGCCTACAAGAAGGACCCTGCTACAGATTGAAAGGAAAGCGGGCTAGAAACCGGCTGTGGAGTTGTTACGCATTTTCAAGCACTAACTTTGTACCTGCTTGGGTCTCTGAATAGCTGGGTGGTTATTTGTGTCGCATGATAATGACTTTGCATGCATGGTTTCTCTGATTTTATTGCACAGTTCACAGTGTGCCCATTTCTTTGCTCTTGTGGCTGGTTTTAGTTTGCTGACCTAAAATTATTGTGTGATTCACCAGTTAATTACGTAATACACAGGGGCCTTGGAAGACCTGTGCACCTGTGACTCTTCCATCTCTCTCCTCTCCCATACAGTGAGCCCTGAAGGCTGACTTAGGCACATGCCAGCATGGAAGACTAGCAGGGCTGTGCCTGCCAGTGGCATTAGGGCTAACCTGTGTCATCATCGGGTGTTGATGCATTGTCAGTGTTGAAGGCTCCTGCCACATGTTACATAGATTATGCAATTCACTGGTCTGTTGCACACTGTTACAAATTATGGTCTTAAAGCCACATGCAGTTCGCTCTAGGCTGGGGCAGTGATCACGCAGAGCAAGTATCCAAAGTCAGATACAGAATCTTTATTCACTCGAGCGAGGTGCCTCCACAGAGGAACCCCGCCTACTAGTTATAATACTTTTTTATACTTTGTGAGTACGTAAGTGTTAGTTTGTGATTAGCTTGTGCTCGTAAAAATACCCAATCATCTATTAACTAAATCACTATTCTATCCAATCAAGCAGCACTGTGAGCATGAACACCGAAGTATAACTCCCATGACTACATGCCCCATATATTTTGTCTCAAGATGTTTCTTTATCTAACAACAACAATCCATGCCCGACTTTCAAGGTTCCCCTGTTGACGAGACTCCCCTGTTGACTGGATTCAGCTAGTTTCATATCTTAACAGTAACCCTCCTCCTTCCCAGTCGTCTCGTAAGTGCTGCGTCCGCTTTTATGAAATGGAGGTGAAAGGACAAAGAAATGGCCTCACTTTTAGCATTACAAAGCCTTGCTTTTAGCCCTACAAGATTCATATACAACAACATTAAAAGTATACCTCACACACATGCATAGTAATTATCACACAACTCACTGCCTAATTGCACCATAAATTTAGACTGGCCCCATGCACAAAGCAATTCTCATGCCATAAAAATGGCCATCCAGCTACAAAAAGAGCCTACCAGTTATGAAGTTAGAGTTTGAAAATGTGTAACAACTTTATAGTTGGTTTCTACCCAGCTTGAATGTGAACACGTGGCATGGCCCAAAGTCTTGGCGACAGCGGTGCTGGCAAAGAGTCACTGCCAGGAGATGCCAAGACCAAACTTGTTATAAAGAATGACCACAGACAGGGCTTTAGTGCATGTGTGCCCTTGATGAGGAATTGGTACAACACCATGGAAGCTCTTCTAGATCAATTAAATGTTCCCTTCACGTCTAATTCCCCTTTTATACAGAGGTCAGAACAAATCACTTGCTACATTGGAACACTACTTTGACTATTTTGAGCCATCCTGTGCCAGCGACGCTTCTCCTGGTGCCCCCACTCCCCAGCTGGCACTTGCAGGGGGAGCACTGGTGCTCCTGCCTGCCCCCCCAGCTGTCACCTAAGCAGGGAATGCTGGCTCTCGGGGTGCACGTGCACCCCTGTGCACCTCCTAAGCATTGTCACTGCTCACATGCCAGGTTTTGCTTCTGCAAGGAGTTCAGGCACGGGCAGGTACACTGATCAGGCCTACTCTGGCCAAGGCTTTAGCAAAGCCTTTCTGTGAGCAGTGTCTATACATTGATGGAGGTTCCAGCAACTTCAACCTCTGGATGCTCTTCCTCTCCCAGCAGGTGCAGGGACCCTGAGCACAGCTGAGGAGCAGCCTGCCGAGGATGGGCCTGTAAACCTGGAGCTGCTGAGGCCATCCCCAGGAAAATCAGGGGAGAAGGTACACCTGACACCTGAGCTGGACCAAGTGAATGAGGAGCAAGGCAGGTGCCCACAGCAGAGAGACAACACAGCCATGAATGAGGTACGAGTGGCAGTGGGGTGTGAGTGTGGAGCCAGGGCAAAGCCCGGTGAGAGTTGGGGGTCATGTTGGAAGATGTGTGAGAGCCTGGATCGTAGTCTCTGCTGGTGTTGTTACAACGGCCATGCCTCTTTAAAGCACAGCACTGGAGCAGACAAACTCATGCCTCTGTCCATAGAGCTGTGTCCACACCTGACCCTTTGCTGGAGCCAGCTGTCGGCACAGGAGGAAGACTCAGGTTTGAAGAGGCTGGAGGCAAAAGATGCTGATGCTGTAATGCTTTTGACTACAGCTCCTGGAGGCATTTGAGGATGTGGCTGTGTATTTCACGCGGAAGGAGTGGGAGCTGCTGGAAGCTAAAGACAAGGAGCTTTACCAGGACCAGATGCTGAGGAATTACCAAGTGCTTGTTTCCCTGGGTAAAGCTCTGGTTCTTGTTTCCCACCCCCAGAGCTGTGTGAGATCAGAAATATCCCATTCTTCTTTCTGTTCCTTGACAGTCATATCCTCATGCATTTTGGCTGATGGTTTAAATGCACTCTCACCCCACTACTCTTGTCCACATCACATTTTCATGTCCTCCTCTGGTTTCATAGTTTCCAGTTTAGTTTCTAGGGTCAGAAGGGACCTGAGCAGATCATCTAGTCTGACCCCCTGCCATGGCAGGAAAGAGTACTGGGGTCAAACGACCCCAGCAAGGTGTTCATCCAGCCTCCTCTTAAACACCCCCAGGGTAGGAGCCTGCACCACTTCTCTTGGAAGTTGGTTCCAGACCCTAGCCGCCCTGACTGTGAAATAGCGCCTCCTGATGTCTAACCTAAACCTACCCTCTGCTAGCTTGTGACCGTTATTCCTGGTCACTCCTGGCGGTGCTCGGGGGAATAGGGACTCCCCCAGTGCCTGCTGATCTCCCCTGACTAGTTTATAACAGGCCACAAGATCCCCCCTCAGCCTTCTCTTTTGGAGGCTGAACAGGTTCAGGTCCTGTAGCCTCTCCTCGTAGGGCCTGCCCTGCTGTCCCCTGATCATGCGAGTGGCCTCCTCTGGACCCTCCCCGTGCTGTCCACATCCCTCTTGAAGTGCGGCGCCCAGAACTGGACGCAGTACTCCAGCTGCGGCCTGACCAGTGCCGCATAGAGGGGGAGGATCACCTCCTTGGACCTGCTCGAGATGCATCTGTGGATGCATGACAAGGTACGGTTGGCCTTCCTGACTGCCTCCCCACACTGCTGGCCCATGTTCATTTTGGAGTCAATGATGACTCCAAGATCCTTTTCCACCTCCGTGCTGACAAGAGGGGAGTTCCCCAACCTGTAGGTATGGTGCCGGTTGTTCCTCCCCAGGTGCATCACCTTGCGCTTGTCTGTGTTGAAATCCATCCTGTTCTCATCCGTCCACCCTTGTAACCCGTCTAGGTCTGATTGTATCCTGTTGCTTCCTTCTAGTGTGCCCACGTCCCCCCACATCTTAGTGTCATCAGCAAATTTGAACACGGTGCTTTTTACCCCCTCGTCCAAATCGCTGATGAAGATGTTGAACAGTGTGGGCCCGAGGACCAAGCCCTGCAGGACCCCACTGCCCACATCCATCCAGGCTGAGAAGGACCCATCCGCTAGGTGTTGTTTCAGACACCTTCCCTGGGGTCTTCCCCTTGGTCTTAACCTTGTTGTTTCCATACTCAGCCATTTCTTTCCACGGGTGATGACCTGGTAAGGGGGCTGCGGGTGCTCAACCAACTGGGCGACAGCAATCATCGCCTAGTGGAATTCACCATCCAGCGCAAGGTGGCAAAGGCAAGCAGTAAGGCAGTGGCCCTAGATTTTAAGAGGGTAAACGTCAACGAGCTAAGGAGGATAGTTGGAGAAGCGTTGAGATCCCAGAGGGGAAGGGAGCCAGGTGTCCAAGGTGAGTGGTCGCTCCTTAAGGAGACGATCCTCCAAGCCCAAAGGAAGGTAATCCCAACACGGATCAAAGAGAGCAGGAGAGCACACAAGCCTCCATGGCTCACCAAAAGCATCCGGGAATGTCTCCTTGCTAAAAAGGAGGCTTACACCCAATTGGAAGAAGGGGTCATCACCAGGGAGGACTATTCTGCAGTTGCTCGGGGATGTAGGGGGGTAGTTAGGAAGGCCAAGGCAGAGATGGAACTGGGACTAGCTTCCCAGATTAAAGACAATAAGAAGTCCTTTTTTAAATACATAGGAGGTAAAAAGAAGGTCCTAGGTAATGCGGGGCCCTTGCAGGACATGTTGGGAAACTTGGTCGTCACACCAGACGGCAAAGCTACCATGTTCAACGATTTCTTTGCCTCCGTCTTCCTAAGTAGGGACCAGGACAGCCACCTCCCTGCTGGGCCCCCCTCGTGCCCCGGGGGAGGCACACCTGGGCCAAGGGTTAGCGAGGATTTAGTTAGGCAGCTTCTGGAGGGGCTGGACGTTTTCTAGTCAGCCGGTCCGGATGATCTCCACCCTAGAGTTCTAAAGGAACTGGCCAAGGTCATTGCAAGTCCCCTGGCACGGCTTTACGAGCACTCGTGGTGCTCTGGAGCAGTACTGGAGGACTGGGCCAACGTGGTTCCCATCTTCAAAAAAGGGAGGAAGGAGGACCCGGGAAACTATAGGCCGGTTAGTCTTACCTCGATCCTAGGCAAGCTGTTCGGGAAAATTATTCTGGCACACATCCAGGAGGGGCCAGCAGGGGACTGCATGCTTAGGGGCAACCAGCACAGGTTCATCAGTGGCAGGTCCTGTCAGACCAACCTGGTGGCCTTTTATGATCAGATCACCAGATCATTAGGTGCAGAGGTAGCTGTGGACATAGTCTTCCTGGACTTCCGGAAGGCTTTTGACACTGTCTCTCGCCCTGTTCTCATTAAGAAACGGGGCTGTGGTGTAGACACCCACACAGTCAAATGGGTCGCCAACTGGCTGGAGAGCCAACCCAGAGGGTGGTAGTGGATGGGTCCTTCTCAACCTGGAGGGATGTGGGCAGCAGGGTCCCCCAGGGCTCGGTCCTTGGGCCCGCACTGTTCAACATCTTCATCAGCGATTTGGACAAGGGGGTAAAAAGCACCCTGTTCAAATTTGCTGATGACACTAAGATGTGGGGGGACATGGGCACACTAGAAGGAAGCAACAGGATGCAATCAGACCTAGACAGGTTACAAGGGTGGGTGGACAAGAATAGGATGGGTTTCAACACAGAGAAGTGCAAGGTGATGCACCTGGGGAGGAACAACCGGCACCATACCTATAGGTTGGGGAACTCCCCTCTTGTCAGCCCGGAGGCGGAAAAGGATCTTGGAGTCATCATTGACTCCAAGATGAACATGGGCTGGCAGTGTGGGGACGCGGTCAGGGAGGCCAACTGCACCCTGTCGTGCATCCACAGATGCATCTCGAGCGGGTCCAAGGAGGTGATCCTCCCCCTCTATGCGGCACTGGTCAGGCCGCAGCTGGAGTACTGCGTCCAGTTCTGGGCGCCGCACTTCAAGAGGGATGTGGACAACATGGAGAGGGTCCAGACGAGGCCACTCACATGATCAGGGGACAGCAGGGCAGGCCCTACGAGGAGAGGCTACGGGACCTGAACCTGTTCAGCCTCCAAAAGAGAAGGCTGAGGGGGGATCTGGTGGCCTGTTATAAACTAGTCAGGGGGGATCAGCAGGCACTGGGGGAGTCCCTGTTCCCCGAGCACCGCCAGGAGTGACTAGGAATAATGGTCACAAGCTGGCAGAGGGTAGGTTTAGGTTAGATATCAGGAGGCGCTACTTCACAGTCAGGGCGGCTAGGGTCTGGAACCAACTTCCAAGAGAAGTGGTGCAGGCTCCTACCCTGGGGGGTTTTAAGAGGAGGCTGGATGAACACCTTGCTGGGGTCGTTTGACCCCAGTACTCTTTCCTGCCATGGCAGGGGGTCGGACTAGATGATCTGCTCAGGTCCCTTCCGACCCTAGAAAGTATGAAACTATGATCCCCCCTGTGCCATCCCAGCCTGTTTATACCATCTTCAGTTCATTCATTCATTCCCCAACAACCATCCATCTTCCTCTCTTCTCTGTTGTATTTGGTCCAAACACTTAACCATCCCAACATGCAGTGCACGTTTCAGTACTCTCTAAGGGTGGAAGCATGTTGCCTGTCCCCCCCATGTGCCTTTAAAAGAAATGTTTATGGAGGCACAAAGGTGAAGCAAAAAGACCTCCATACCCTTTGAAGCACCAAAAATCCGTGGCCTGATAATGTTGGTAATAGTTTGTGCTGCTTGATTGCAGTGGACATCTGTTTGCTTGGTGGCGGGAGAACTTCTTGTGCTCTCCAGCTGCTCCAGAGACTTGAGAGCACCAGTTCTCCAAACCCTATGATTTTCCAGGCAGGGTTGGGCCCCTGGAGAACCTGCCTGGCTTTTCCCTCTTTTAGAGATGTGCCTTGGGGACTCCTGGGGCTCATCTCAGTAAACTGAGAAAACCAGGATTTGTCTGCTTATGGAGACGCACTCGTGGGAGCCGTAGAAGTAGGGAGAGCTGTGGGTTCCCTGCTGGAGGAGACAGTCTGGGGAGATGCCAGGGACACGTCTCTTTAAGCAGGGAAGGCCATTAGGGCCCTGATTATGGAGACGTATGGATTCCCTGGCTTTGGATTACAGATTCCCCAGCTCCTCCACCACACCAGATAGTTTGGAGACCTCTGTTTCTCCCCTTAATCCCCTTTCTCCTCCTCTTTAACTTACGTCGGGTGATAACCAATGGAGGCATTAGCAGCAGTTGCTGGTGCAACCCATGGCTTTTCCATGCCCTCAGCTTCTCTAGTCGCACTTGTAGATGTGATGGACCACGGGTGCTTTCAATGAGAAGCCCTTGTACGTTTCTTTCTAGCATCTTTGTCATCATGGACCACAGGTAGCTTTGCCATCCCATAACATTTTCTTGTTCTGCTAGAATCTCTCTTCATATTGGGAAGTCTCTCATGAAAATCACATGATGCTCAGTCGTCGTCTTCACATGTCTCTCCACCAAGTCTGATCGTTTTGCTACACACATTTGGGCTCATTTATTGTACTTTGCAAGACCTTTCATTGTACATGTACCTTCAAGCAGCAGGTGTGGCATAGTCTGATCCTCTGCCGCAGTTGTGGGTGGTTGAACCAGTGGCATAGCCCCACTTCTTCACTAATTCCTGGGAGTATTCAGCTCCAGTGCTCAAGCAGTTGAGACATCATAGAAACATAGAAAGTTAGGGTTGGAAGGGACCATAGGGGGTCGCATCTAGTCCAACTCCCTGCTCCAAGCAGGACCAGCCCCAGCTACATCATCCCTGCCAAAGCTTTGTCTGGCCAGGTTTTGAACATCCCCAAGGATGGAGCTTGCACCACCTTTCGGGGTAACCTAGTGTTTTATTACCCTCCTAGTGAGAAAATTCTTCCTAATATCTAACTTCAGCTTCCCTTGCTGCAACTTGAGACCACTGCTCCTTATTCTGTTATCTGCCACCACTGAGAACAGTCCAGCTCCATCATCTTTTGAACATCGCCATCATGGCCTTGTTTCATCAGCCCCTGGTGATAAGGATTTGGCTGCTGGAACATCCATTTTTCCACTGCCAGCTTTTATTTTTCAGCCTCTCATTCCACATCTGTGGGCAACAAGCTGCTGCCCAGTAGTTCTTTGCTTAAGCAAGTACTAAATAACTCTGTAGTAACAACTGCACGGTCTGGTGCACATGTAGACATGCCCACTGCATAGGCTTCAGACCAAGATTTTGATGACCTGTGGTGCAGATGATTGAAGATCTCTGGTAACATCATCCCTGTTAGTTTTTTGAGGGGATGAAGCTTTATATGTCACACAGTCATTGTTCCATTTCTTTGGGTGACAGAGGCCAGGGTCTGTTGAAGGTTTCTGCCTGCAGTGGCTTCTTTTTACTCCCCCACTAAATGTCCTTACCTTTTACTTGAATTCCCATTAAACGCTTGATCCACTGGATCCTTTCTCCAGATCCCAATCAGGCACCAGGCGGTGTAGTAACCACTCTCTGTACACTCCCCAGAACAGGGTGTGGAGCTCCCACAACCACCTAAATGTCCTCCTTTTAGTCCCCATGGACATGAATCCACTAGTTCTTTTCTCCAAGTCCCAATTGGATTCTGGATGCTGGAATAACCACCCTCTCTACACTCCCCAACACAGGATATCAAGGACCTGCACCAGAGTTAATTTGCCGCATACAGCGAGGGGAGATGGAGCTCTGGGTCGGTGATAAGGCAGCTGGAGAAAGCTCGTTGTCTGAGGACTTGTCCTCGGGTAAGTCTTGAGTATTCCTGCTCCCCTTCCACCTGCACCTCAGCTCAGAAGCTCTTAATACCCAGCGGGGCTAGAAACCTGAACACTTGAGCTGCTGCCACAAGATCCTGGCATCACACAGCTTAGCTAAATCTGTGTTGTCCAGGCAGGTGTGTGTACCCACCCTTCGAATTTCAATGATGCAGGGACAGGCAACTGATCCTTTATTTTTCCACTTATTAGAACTGTTTAGGAAGGACATCTGCCTTCAACCCTTCAGATTCTCCTCTTCAGAGGTATTTTGGCAGGGGTTTCTATCATGGAAGGCAGGGGCTGCCTGTGGGGAAGTAATAAAATGCCACAGACAAAGCCTAGGCTACTTTCTTGATTTGAGGCTCAGATCTGGCATCCCTGGGGTACTTTGAGCTTGAATTTCCACTTTCCCACAGCAACGCAAGAGTTGCTAGCCCAGCCCAAGGTGGTCATATATCTCTTACACCGTCTGGCAGGACATCATGTTTGAATTGTACCATGGCAGCTATGAGAGTTAGGAAAAAACTGTGTAGGGTTCTTAAAGGTTGGGCGGTAGAGAGGCTGGTGCTCTGCTACCCGCTGCTATTAGTCCTGTTGCTTAGTTTGAATTGGGGTTCTGCTCCTCCCCTCTGGGTGCTGCACTTAGGCAGTAGAAACCAGCAGCACACTTATAGAATGAGAAACTCCCTTCTTGAGAGCACGGAGGCGGAAAGGGATCTTGGAGTCATTATTGACTCCAAGATGAACATGGGCCGACAATGCGAGGTCTCGGTTGGCAGGGCTAACCGCACCTTGTCGTGCATCCACAGGTGCATCTCAGGTAGAGCCAGGGAGGTGATCCTCCCCCTCTATGCGACGCTGGTCAGGCCACAGCTGGAGTACTGCGTCCAGTTCTGTGCGCCCCATTTCAGGAGGGATGTGGACAACATTGAAAGGGTCCAGAGGAGGGCCACACACATGATCCGGGGGCTACAGGGCAGACCCTACATTGAAAGACTGCGGGACCTAAACCTGTTCAGCCTTCACAAGAGAAGGCTGAAGGGGGACCTGGTGACTGTCTATAAACTCACTGGGGGGGACCAGAAGGGTTTGGGGGAGATGCTGTTTCCCCTAGCGCCCCCTGGCATGACAAGTAACAATGGACACAAGTTATTAGAGAGTAGATTTAGATTAGACATCCGCAAGAACTACTTCACAGTTAGGGCAGCTAGGAGCTGGAACCAACTTCCTAGGGCAGTGGTGCTGGCTCCTACCCTGGGGATCTTTAAGAAGAGGCTTGATGACTACTTGGCTGGACTCATTTGAGTCCAGTCTTTTTCTCCCGCCCAGGTGGGGAGTCGGGCTTGAAGATCTACAAGGTCCCTCCCAACCTGACTTCTATGATTCTATGATAAAGATAGCGTTCAGTTAATACTGCCGCCTGTATGAAATGACTGCTAGGTACAGGTGGGATTCACAAGCTTTCATGATTAGAGGGATGCAGGCACCAGTAGTAAGGCATGCCTCTTGTCAAACTTGAGCCCTATGCTTTGACAGTTGTCACAACCCCTGGCCGCCATCTTGGGATCGAAAGTCCTGCCCTTAACTCCCGCCCCTTGCCTGAAAGTCCTCCTTTTGGAGTGGGCTTATGGCCTTGGAACTAGAAGTCCTGCCCTGTCGCATGGTCTGACATCAGAAACTGCATCCCCTATCTGCCGTGTTGACTGCCATGTTAGTCCCAGAACCCCCTGCTTTACTGTTGCATGGTCCATGACATCAGCAGGCCTGCCAACCTGACCCCAAATCAACCCCTTTGACCACCATGCTGGTCCCAGAACCTCCTGCTGCGCCATCACATCCATGACATCAGAAACCCCACTCCTTAGCCACCATCTCAGCCAACACACTAGTCTCAGAACTGCCTGCTGCTCTGTCACATAGTCAGTGACACCAAAAACCCTCCCCTCTGGCTGCCGTGCTGGTCCCAGATCCCCTTGCTACACCATTACATAGGCTCTGACTTCAGAAACTTCATCCCTTATCCGCCATGTTCGAGGCTGTGTCTGTGACATCAGGAGACCTACCGACCTGACCCAAAACCTGCCCCTTGGGCCACCGTGCTGGTCTCAGAACCTCTTGCTGCAGCATCATATGGTCCATGACATCAGAAGGTCTATCCCTCGACTGGGAGGCACTGCCCTTCCACAGGGCTGGCCCTCATGCTGCATGGCCCAGTGAAGCCCCCAGAAGTTCTGTCCCCCTAGACCACATGGCACAGGCATGACCGATCAGGTAGCGGGGGGTTGTGACCCCTCTAACAACTCACACCACCACTCTTGACCAAACAGTTGGGGGGGAAAGGGGGGTTGAGGCATTGGACCTCTTTAAGTGCAGTACTTAACCAGTAGGAGGGAGTGTAGGGGTGGGGCCTAGACCCAAAGCCCCAGACTACCTGTTTTCCAAAAGCTGTTGGGAAACCCTCCAAATCCAACCACGTGTTTTCTGAGACCATAATAATGCAGACATCTTGGACTACAGCAGGAAGACCCTTTCTCCTTGCTTTGCCACCGAAACTTGTCAGATGTCTGCAAAGACAGTGCTACTGTAGCAGCAGTTCTGAGGAGGGGGAGATTAAAGAGAGCAGCCCCTACCCCAAAGGCTGTCTGAGACGCATGAACCTGGGCAGGAGACCCATGCAAGCAGACAGCAAGCTGGGGAGCCGAATGCCACACACCTTCTTTGTTTGTTTGAGCATCCTACTTTATTGCATTTTTGGTCTTCATTACAGAGAGCCTAACTCATGGGAAAACCCCAGTTGCCACAAGCAATTTTACCACAGCAAGGTAAATACTTACGTAAAAAAATGAAGGGGTTATTTGTGATTGCATTCATATAAGTGCATAATGTTGTAACGCGGACTATAACTGCTTGTCCCAAAACAGAAACGCTTCTTCCAGAATAGAAAATCAGGACAAACGTATATCCTCATGGCTTTACCCTGCAACAAAAGGTATGGTTTTCTGCAGTCAGGCTTTTGAAACTGTGTGCACATGCATCCAGTGCTTGCATAGCTCAGTTACAGATTTAGATTTTACATCGGGAAGACAAATGCACGTGACCGTTACGTTTTAAAAACCCACTGAACTATTGTATAAATCGAATTGAATATTTAATATTTATTTTAATCATTGCCTTCTCATTTATTTCGTGGGTGCCTGTCAGCAGTCTCCTGGAGATTTATATCTAATTCCTGGAGACTTCAGGGCAATCCTGGAGAGTTGGCAGCTCTAGTATGTGTGTGTGGGGTGGGTGCGTCTACATATTCATTAATGAGCTTTAGGTAATGTGTATTAAATATAGTACCTTTGGGTGTCTATGCACAAGCCTGGAGGCTGCTCCAATGTGCTGTAATAACAGTGTGTTGGAGCAGACTCAATTAGTTGAGTCTGTTGGAGCCTGGTAATTCCTGCACTCCAGCCAGCCTCTGCATCATGTGTATTAGTGTCCCTGCATTTTGAAATGGCAGTGGGGTGCTTTTATATAAAGCTCGTTCAACGATATACGAGACATTCTGAGTGCTTTAATTAGAGCGGCTCCCAGAGCCTCTGTAATTAAAACAGTCCCCCACTCCCAGAGCTCATGTAAAAACACCCTCCATTGTGAAGTACTAGAAAAGTGTGCATTAACCTATTTAATGCACATTAGCTAAATAGCACAAAGTTTTTTGTGGCACTTTAATGCACATTAAAATAAGCTAATGTTCAGTGAAGTTCTTGTGTAGACTCATCCTGTGGGTGTTGGGCTGTATGGACGTGGATTTTCATTTTGCTAAGGGCTTTTTTTTTAAAGTGAGCACTATTTAATTTCTGCAAAGCCTAGTTTTTTGTTTGTCAGTGTTAGGTTGCATTTGCTAAGGACTTTTTAAAGCATGGGGGCTCTTGCATTTTGGTGGAGCCTAATTTTGCTAGGGGGTTTTTAAAGGATGCGCTGTCTGTCTCTGTGGAGCCTGGCATCTGTTAACATCTAGCTTAGGTTGTGTGGGTGCGTGTTTTAATTTACTGCGTGTAGGGCCTCTTTCAGACTTATAGCGTATGTATTGGGTTATGCTCAGGCTTGCATTTGTGGGGTATAAATTCTTGATGCTGAGATGTACATTTTATTTTCCTAAGTGATCTCACGCAACACCCCCAGAGAAGGAAGTGGGGCTTCGGACAAGCGGCTCCTAGAAACACCAGAGGGACGGGGACAGGGACGGAGGCCTCTAACAGCACTTACAGAAAACCAGAGAAATGTTCCTCTTCAAAATCAGACTGCCCAAGGATCAGAAGGCCAGAAGAACCGAGCAGAAAGACACGGTAAAAAAAAGATAAAACCTCATGGTTGCTCAGAAGAAAACATACCGCCAGACCCTGGAAGAACCACCCGTAAAAAGACAAGGCTTCACAGTACCAAAGCTGGTGTACTGGGGTTGGTGAATAAGAAACCCAGGACAAATTGCACACGCACTATAGAAAAGCCAGAGGAGGAGGAGGAGAATCTTCATCTGCTTTTGAAAGATCATGACTATTTTGAACACCAAAAGAGGATAGCTTTGGGAGGTGTGAATGTCCATCTTGCCTTGAAAGACCATGATTATTTTGAAAGCACAAAGAACGGGTCTTTGGTGGGTGTTGGCAGGCATATATATTTCAGAAATAGCGCACAAAGTGCTTTGAAAGATCATGATTATTGTCAGGGCAAAAGGGCCTCTTTTGTACAAAGAGGGGGTGGTCTGCATGGTCTACAAGGCATGCATCATAGGAAGGGAGGAGGTGATCAACCCTGGGGTACAAATGGAAGGCTTACCAGCAACTGGTTTGAAGGGCAAAAAGTAAGGGCCTGGCTAAAGATGAGAATGAGGAAGGCTAAAAACCTGCTGAGAAAACATAAGCGATCCCCTAGAGATGGTGCTGGTAGTAGGTGTGTTTTAGAAAACCGATTGGAGGGTCTCTTGAAAGCTCTCCCTTCTCTTGAGCCTGCAGATTTAGAGAACAGGGATAGAGACTGTAATTTAGAAGACTCGTTGGAGAGTCCCTTGAAAGCTTCCCCTCCTCCAGAGCCTGCGGAGTTAGAGAGCAGGGTTGGAGACTGTGATTTAAACGACCAGCTGGACAGTCCCTTGGAAGCTGATCCTCCTGGAGCCGTGGGGGTTATTTTGCCAGACATACATCTGGTGCAAGTGAGAAGGCAGGACTGGCCCATGGCTAGGTTTGGAGCCGCAAGGTATTCCGAAGAGTTCCGTTTCGTAAATCTGGAGCTTGTGCCGCTACACGTGGCATACAAAGCTATAAGCAGGGGGATAGAACATATCGTAGCTGACCTCCACCAGAAATTCATGCCTGCCGACTATGCCCAGGTACGCATTGAGGCAGATACTGCGAGGAACTGCTTATATTCTTGAACCATTCATTTAAATCAGATGACCGCGGACCTGTTTTTAGAGTGGCTCACTAACCTGTCACAAAGCCAGAGAGAGATACGCTTTGATTCAACGTTCTGGCTGGTTGCGGTTGTTGTAAGAGGAGTAGGCGGTGGTGGGCGAAGAGTTATAAATTCTATCCCCTACTCTGAACTCATCACTAGAAAAAGGAAGTATTTAATTGACCTGAATACCTTTGATACTAATCTGTGTTTTGCAGGCAGTCTTTTGGCTCTCACAACACACACAGGAGCCACAGATGCTGTACTGCTAGCGGGTGCAAACCAGTTGCACAGAAAACTGGGGTGGCCAGCTCGTGAAGTAGCATTGTTTGAAGACCTTGTACAAGTTAACATTCATATTGTAATGCATAAAAAGGAAAAGGGCTGGGGCTTATTTAAAACGTACAGCACTCCCAGGTACCCCAATACCTGCTTCCTTCTTCTGCACGATGGACATTATTATGGCATCAAGGATGCAAAAAAGTTATTTGGTCTGAGAAGTTATTGTGATCTTTGCCATGCATTGTATAGTCATAGCCACAAGTGCAGGTTCTGGTGCCGTCTCTGTCTGAGCCCGGGGTGTGCAGACAATGTGGGTGTAGCAGAAAAATGCCCTACCTGTAAACTGGTCTGTCGGTCCAAAGAATGCTTAGACAGGCACATGGCTCTGGCCTCCGAAAACAGATTGACTGTCTCTCTAAAACGTGGTGTTATGCGTGTCAGTCATATGTGGACAAAGACCATGAGTGCAACAACAGGCAATGCAAGCAGTGTTATGGGCACATCTCTGATGCAGACAAGCACCAGTGCTTTATGTGCAAGATTACAATGCCTGAAATAGGCACTGGGTACATTTTTTATGATTTTGAATGTATCCAGGAGACAGAGATGCATGTGCCCAATTACATTTTTGCAACGAAGCTAGCTCCAGAAAAACCTTGGGAAGCTGAGGCCAAAAAGGCGGAAAATACTTGGGAATTTAAGGGTAAATGGTGTCTCTCTCACTTTATTAAGGCCTTTGTCACTAAAAGGTTCCAGGGCTACACCTTCATAGCTCACAACACCAAAGGCCGTGACAGCTACTTCATAGTTAGCCAGTTATCGAAGGAAAGGAAGGGTGTGAAACTCATCACCCAGGAAGGTAAACTCGTGTGCATAGAAGTGACCAGCCTGGGTATCCGTTTCATAGATTCTTCAAACTTCTTGCCAATGAAACTTAACAAGCTTCCGCAGGCGATGGGATTTGAAGGATGTAGAGGGTATTTCCCGCGTCTTTTTAACACACCAGAAAACCAGAATTATGTGGGACCTCTCCCAAAGGCATGGTTCTATGGAGTTGAAAGTATGATGCCTGGTGAAAAGGAAGAATTTTTAGAGTGGTACCAGGAGAACCGTGATAAGACCTTTGACCTGCAAAAGGAACTGGTCTATTATAGCCAGCAAAATGTGAAAATGCTGATGGAGGCCTGCCATCTCTACAGAAATTATGAAAATGACGCAGCAGGTAGACACGATGGAGAAGACAGGTAAACTCGTGACCAATTGCTGCATAGACCCTTTCCAGTATATCACACTGGCATCTGTCTGTATGGCCACGTACAGGTTTATGTTTCTGAAACATGAGACCATAGCACTTCTTCCCCCAGACAACTATCATAGACAGAGAAAGAGGTTGTCAAGCCCATCTATGCAATGGCTAATGTACATATCGGAGAAAGAAAATATTCCAATCCAGCACGCTTTACAGGGTGGAGAATTTCAGGTAGGCCCCTATTTTTTAGACGGCTATGCCAATATTGATGGAAAACAGATGGCCTTTGAATTTAACAGCTGCTTTTTCCATGGCTGTCTCAACTGCTACTATGAAAAAGACTGGAACCCACTGATGGGGACAACCTATGGTTTTCTGAATTACCAGACACTGTACAAGACCGATTATCTCAAGAGAGCGGGGTTCACCGTCCGGACCATTTGGGAGCACGAGTGGAGGGCTCTGTTACAGTCAGACAGGAAACTTACTGATTTCATAAGCAGAACCCATCTGCCTTCTCCTCTGGTACCTAGGGATGCTCTCTTTGGGGAAAGAGCTGAAGCCGTCTGTCTCTATTACAAAACTAAACCAGGTGAACAAATACACTATTACAGTTTTACCGGCCTCTACCCCTTCATAAACAGAACAAAGGAGTACCCCGTCGGGCACCCTGAAATCATCGACAACAACTTTGGACCTCTGTCGAGCTACTTTGGAATTGCCAAGGTGAAATTGTACCCACCGCGAGGCCTCTTTTTCCCTGTGCTACCTGTCAAGGTGAATAGGAAAGTTATGTTCCCGCTGTGCCGCATCTGTGCAGAAACAAGCCAGAAAAAGTGCACGCACACTGACGAGGAGAGGGCCCTCGTGGGCACGTGGTGCACTCCAGAGTTGAACAAAGCTATTGAGAAGGGGTACAAGGTAGCTAAAATCTATGAAGTCTGGCATTTCACCAAGATGACTAATGCACTTTTCTCACAGTACATAAATCTGTACCTCCAACAGAAACAGGAAGCCTTGGGCTATCCTGCCTGGTGTACTGACCAAGAAAAACGAGACCTATATGTGGCTGATTTCTTCCAAAAAGAAGGCATATCTTTACGTCAAGAGCATATTAAACCCAATCCTGCAAAGCACCAAATTGCAGAATTGTTTCTAAATTCATTGTGGGGGCAATTTGGCCAGAGGACAGACCTCCCCAACACCACCACTGTGAGAGACCCCGGTGAACTCTTTGGCTACCTTTTTTCTCCCAGCTACGACGTTTTATCTTGTGACTTCATCAATGACAAGATGGCCTGCGTGTCTTGGAAGCATGCCAAAGAGTGTTACAAGCTCTCGGACAGCACTAACATCTTTATAGCCAGTTTTACCACCGCTTATGCACACTTGGAGCTGTACAAGCTGCTGGATAGGTTGCAAGACAGGTGCCTGTACCACGACACCGACTCCGTGATATTTGTGAGCCGCAAGGGAGACTGGAACCCTCTGCTCGGCAATCGTTTAGGCAAGCTCACGAGCAGGATCCCGGCAAATGAACACATCACAGAGTTTGTTTCTGCAGGCCCTAAAACCTATGTGTATAGGCTGTCTGGAGGAAAGGCCAGCTTGAAGGTCAAAGGCATTACCCTGGATGCGGCCAAATGTGGAAAAGTCAGCTTTGAGACCTTGAAGGATCTCGTTCTAGATTCCATAGTGACCCCCGGTGGGGACATCCCTAAAACAATCGGGATGCAGCAGTGCTCTGTCGGGAACAGAGAGGTAGGCAACACAAACCAAGGCCCTTCAAACGCAGCAAGTCGTTTATGACAAGGGTCCTCATAGGAAACTTTAAGAGCCTCCCGTGTGGTTTTTGATCTTGGATACACGGTGACCGCATACATTTCCTGTGATTCTCAACTATAGCAAAAGTCACCTTATAAAAAAAAAAAAAAAGAAATCTATATTTTGTGGTGCTATAACTGTTTGGCAGCCCAAACAGTGTGTAAAGAGCTACTTTGTCAATTCCGTTTTATCAAATTTATGAAGGGATTGCTGGACAGTCTTAATGGCAATTTTAATAAAGTAAATATGACTGTGGTGGATGATTTGTGGTGAGACCTGAGAGAGGCTCTAAGCAACATGTATATCCTCCAGATACATTTTCTGCCAGGAGGGAAAGGAGTTGCACCGTTTAACTCAAAACACACGGTTCTGTGTAAAAATCCCAGAGATAAACTAAAGGTGTCCCTGACAAGGCACAATTCTTTCTAGAAGCTTTTGGGGATGCTAATTTTTTTAGCATCCTTACTTACCATCCTTATGGGTGGTAAATTTTAACACTTCTACCCCAGAGACTTAAATTAAGTACCAGCTGACTTTGGAAAAAAAACTGGGTGGGAACAAGAGATGATGGAGCGGCAGGCTCTTTTTCACACCCAAGCCTGCAGAAGGGAAACAGGTCTAAGGTACAGAGAAATTTGGCTTGCTTAAAACTACTTATTCAGTCCTCCCCCTGGCAGAGGAAACCTGTACTCTTCTCCACCTCTGGTGATTTAGCAGCAGCCATTTCAGCACTTGCTCTGAACTTCTTAGAAGGAAATATCCCTTTGACACCCCACCACAGCTGTGCGCTGAAAGAGCAATGCAGAATCATGAAAAGCTTAAGACATAAAGGTCTCTCTTGTTAAAAGAGAGAAACAGCTGGTGAAACAGTCTGGGGTATTTATCCCTCCACCCCCAGTTAAGTTTTGCTATGGCTTTGATCACGGGGCTTTGGACTAAGTAGTGATGGAGTATGCAAAAAAAAATATACCTGGTGCCCAGCCACCAGATGGAGCAAATAAGTGCTCTGCTGCTGCCTGACCTGCTTATTGAATGCTGAAGTAAGGGTCATTCTCCAAAGGTTGGACTTAGTTGGATATGATAAATCTAAACTGAATCATAGAAAATGAGGGTTGGAAGGGACCTCAGGAGGTCACATCTAGTCCAACCCCTTCCTCAAAGCAGGACCAGCCCCAAGCAGATCATCCCAGCCAAGGCTTTGTCTAGCCGGGTCTTAAAAATATCCATGCTTCAGAAACACCTGATGTATGTGAAGCAGGGTGACCTGGACAGAGGGAACTCCTTAGAACTGCGAAATCCCTAGAAACTCCAACGAATCCTGACCCTGGCAGTCAGGAAGTGTTGGATAACAGGCACGCTCGATATAGGAAAAATGCAAAAGTGTTGCTGAGCATGCTGAGCTAGCACAAGCTTCTTTTTCTTGCAATGACCAAGGAGGTTTTGTGTACTAAGCAACAGCCATGAAGGCCACATCCAGATGAGCGAGCATGTGCCTGTTGTGGTATCTCAAAGCAGTTTGAGACGCTGCAAGAGGCACATCACAAACAAAAAAATGTTCCCCGTGCTGCAAAATTGGCTGCACCACTGGCGCATGCACGTGGGCGAGTGCCCATCCCTCTGAGGTCTAACTCAGCCCCTCCTCTGGCAGTCCTCTGAGTCTCTACAACTCCTGACTTTGGAGACATTTGCTCTGTTTCTTGGCTGTGGGCTCACAATCCTTTGCAGAGGGATTGTCCCCCACTTCCACCTGCAGCTCTTCCATACGCATCTTTCCCTGAAGAAAAGGTCTGGGGAAAGGCTTCAGGGATGAGTAGTGGTCTGGAGGAGCTTCTACATGAGATGGGGCTAAAGAGGCCAGGCTAATTGAGTTTAGAAAAGAGATTCTTGATGGGGGAGACAGGACACATGAGAACAGTTTGGAAAAAATGCTGAATGGCAAAGACAAAATCAACAGGGATTTATTATTTGTCATTTCTTGTCATTCAAAAACTAGGGGTCCCAACAGGAAACCAATAGGTTATAAGTTTTTCAAGTGGATCAAAGGAAGTTTTTTTCACCCAATGTGGAATTAAAGGGTGAGACATTGCCACCAGATATGGTGGAAACTGGGAGTTTGTCCAGATTCATCACATTCTTGGAGGAAAGGGGCATCAATCGCTATTGAGCATGGGTTACACTGGACAGTAAGCTGAATAGCAGCCAACAGGCCTTGTTGCAAAGAAGCCTAATGGTATCCCGGGCTGTGTTGGTAGGAGTTGCCAGCAGATGAAGAGAAGTGTTCCTTCCCCTCTATTCAGCACTGGAGCCCTGTGTCCAGTTTTGGACCCTGTTGCAGAAAGGATGTGGACAAATTGGAGAGTCCAGCAGAAGACAATGAAAATGGTTCAGAGGCTGGGACACCTGACATGACTTGGGAGGAAAGGCTGAAGGAACCGGTGTGTTTTGTCTGGAGAAGAGGAGACTGAGGGGGATTGAATAGCAGCCTTCGACTCCCTGAACAGTGGCTCCAAAGAGGATGGAGCTGGACTGTTTTCAGCAGGGGCAGTTGACAGGACAAGGAGCAACCGTCTCAAGGTGCAGGAAGTGAAGTTGAGGTTAGATATTAGGAAAAACTTCCTCACTAGGAGAGTAGTAAAACACTGGAAGAGGTCACCCAAAGCGGTGGTGGACTCTGTCCTTGGAGGTGTTTAAGACCCAGCTAGACGAAGCCTTGGCTTTGATGCAGTTGGGGCTGGTCCTGCTTGGAGTAGATGTGACTTGGACTAGATGTGACCACCTGAGCTCCCTTCACAGCCTCATTTTCTACGACTGATGATAAAACAGTTGCATCCTAAGGCTTTTGTTGGTATCTTGTGATACCAATTACTGCACCCAGCTACACCCTCTGTTATCCCCTTCTTTCCCCCGTTATGGGGGCGTTTCCTGTTTCCCAGCAGACGGCATTTGTTATGGCCTTGGCACTGATTTACACTGAAAATAGAAACGGCCTTTGGAGCCTTCTACTTCAGCTCTCGGGATGAAAGTTAAGCTGTGCTCATAGCAGTTGCCAGAAGGCAAGACAGCCACGCACAGCAAAAACAAATGTGATCCTATCCAGTAAAAGGCAACAAGGCCCAAGCAAACCCAATGCAGTGATGGGGACACCATCCTACCTAGATGCTCTTTGGGGCAGATATCCTTTTTTTCTTCTTGAAAGTGTAGTATATTTATTACTTTTCATAGCATAACAATAAAATAAACCAACAAAAAGAATAATATAAACTACAAAGTCAAATCCAGTAAGAAAACAAACTCAGAGTATTACACAATATATACTTAAACATACGTACTAGAAATTGAGTTAAGACTAGGGGAAGGGGAGAGCTTGAGATTAAATACAACCAACAACCAAATATATTTAAAGGGTACCGAGCCACAAGCAAATCAATTCATAAGCTTAACATAAGATTAATCTTGCACCATATTTCTTCATATTGAGCCCTAGGCAGGTATTTGTAAGAGAAGAATTAAGTTTCTGGGGAAAAGGACACATTTTTATCATTAAAATCATAGAATCGTAGACTGTGAGGGTTGGAAGGGAGCTCAGGAGGGCACATCTAGTCCAACCCCCTGCTCCAAGCAGGACCCGCGCCAACTACATCATCCCAGCCAAGGCTTTGTCGAGCCGGGTCTTAAACACCTCCAAGAACAGAGTCCACCACTTCTCTGGGTGACCTCTTCCAGTGTTTTACTACCCTCCTTGTAAAAGAGTTTTTCCTAATATCCAACCTCAACTTCCCTTGCTGCAACTTGAGCCCATTGCTCCTTGTCTTGTCACCTGCCCTCACAGACCAGTCCAGCTCCATCCTCTTTCGAGCCCCCTGCAGGGAGCTGAAGACTGCTATCAAATCCCTCCTCCGTCTCCTGTTCAGACTAAATCAGCCCAGTTCCCTCCGCTTCTCCACACAAGTCATGTCCCCCAGCCCCCCAACCATTTTTGTTGCTCTCCGTTGGACTCTCTCCAATTCATCCACATCCTTTCTGTAGTGGGAGGCCCAAAACTGGACACAGGGTTCCAGATGTGGCCTCCCCAGTGTTGAATAGAGGGGAAGAATCACTGCCCTCGATCTGCTGGCAGCACTCCTACCAATGCAGCCCAGGATGCCGTTAGCCTTCTTGGTGACAAGGGCACGCTGCTGGCTCCTGTTCAGCTTCCTGTCCACTGTGACCCCCCAGGTCCTTTTCTGCAGAGCTGCCGCTTAGCCTACTCCACCCTGTGCAGTAGGGTTGCACTGTCCACATACACTTACTGTTGCCAAGTGCCCATAAATTAAAACTTATGGACAGTCCACAAGAAACAGGTCCATCCCACTGAGCCCCCAACTCGGACTCGCTGGGTGGAGGAGGCCCCGTGGCACCCCAGGCCTGCCCCAGCGAGGCAAAAGACCCAGAGCATCTCTGGTCACAGCCCTACCCTGCCCCGCGCTGGCATCTGCCCCCAACCGCTGTCCTGGGACAGAAGGACCAGGCCGGCCCAGCTCCGACATGGCTTCGTTTATTGACAGGGGAGAGACAACTACCCAGGGGCAGGGGAAAAATATCCACATCCTAATAGGTGGTTGCCAACATCATGGCTGCCGCCATCACTATTGTATCGTGGCCACCATCATGGCCACAACTGTTACCAACATATCACGACTGCCATTGTCACGGTCCCAGCTGCCTCTGGCCAACGTGTCATGGATGCCATCACTACCGTCATAGCCGCCATCCCCCTTCATGGCAGCTGCTATAGCCACGTAATGGCCACCACCATCGCCAACGATTCACGGCCGCCACCATCACCGTCACGGCCGCTCTCACCTCCACCACGATGGCCGAGAAAGCCCGAGGCTCCACGACTTTAGCCAGGCTCGATGCCCGGGAGCAGGCTGCCCACTGTGGTCACTCCGGCTCCTCCTTCACTTTGTAGGGCAGTGGCGACGGCTCCTCCTTGACCCACGGGGCCTCGGCGGCGACAGGCAGGGGCGACGCCGGTTCCTCCTTGACCTCTGGCAGAGGAGGCGAGGGTGTCCCCGGCTCCCCCTTCAGCTCCCAAGTGCCCGGGGGCAGTGCCACGATGTCCTCGGCCCGCACGAAGGCGTCACGGTAGAACCGCGTACCCACGGCTGCCTCCCGCCCACTCGCCTCACCGCTGTCCCGTGCGTGGACCCGCTGGTGCTTGGCCAGCGCCGCTCGCTGGCTGAAGGCCTTGGGGCAGCGGGCGCAGGCGAAGGGGCGCTCGCGGGTGTGCGTGCGCAGGTGCTGCGCCAGCGTGGAGCTCTGCTTGAAGGCCTTAGGGCACTGGGGGCAGGGGAAGGGGCGCTCGCCCGTGTGCGTGCGCCGGTGCCGGGTGAGCGCCGAGGCCCCGCTGAAGCCGCGCCCGCACTGCCCGCAGGCGTAGGGGGACTCGCCCGTGTGCGCCCGCCGGTGCTGGGTGAGCGCCGAGCTCTGCGTGAAGCCGCGCCCGCAGTCGCCGCAGCGGTAGGGGCGCTCCCCGGTGTGCAGGCGCCGGTGGGTGGTGAGCACCGAGCGCTGGCTGAAGGCGCGCCCGCAGTCCCCGCAGCGGTAGGGCGTCTCGCCCGTGTGCACCCGCCGGTGCTGCACCAGCGCCGAGCTGGCCAGGAAGCGCTTGGGGCAGTCGGGGCAGCCGTGCGGCTTCTCCCCGGCGTGGGCCCGCAGGTGCTGGCGCAGCGAGTGCCGCTTCGTGAAGCTCTTCCCGCACGCGCCGCACGCGTGGCGGGGGCGGGCAGGGGTGGCGCAGGGGCCCGGCAGGTCCCCGGAGGCGTCCGGCGCGCGGGCTGCGTGGGGGGCGTCCCCGTCACCGGCGCGGTCCTCGTCGTGGGCAACGTCGACGTCCTGGCCGTGGACGCGGCCGTGGCGGGCCAGGTGGCCCTTCTGGCGAAAGCGGCGCCCGCAGCAGGGGCAGGGGTAGGGCCGGGCGCCCGTGTGCACCCGCCGGTGCCTGCCCAGGCCCGAGCGTGCGGCGAAGCGGCGCCCGCACTCGGGGCAGGGGAAGGGCGGCTCCGCGGCCTCCATCCTGGCTCCTGCGGGGGGGCAGACAAAGTGGGGGGTGAGCACGTGACCCAGCCCCGTTCCCCACCCTCAGCCCCCCCAGTACAGTGCCCCCCACTCCCCACATGCACCCCCCCAGTGCGGTACCCCCCACGCCCCGCCCGCGCTGACACGCCGCGGCCGCAGGTTGGGCAGGAAGGTCCCGTGTCCCCCCGTCCCCCACTTCCGCCCGCCGCCCCACGCACGCCACCGGGGGAGCTGCGCGTCTACACGAGGAAATACGGCAGCGGCCCCCGGGCCCCGCGCGCCGCGGACGAGACCCCGTCCCGCCCCCCGGGGTGCCCCTCCCGCTCCGGGGAGGGGCCAACCCGCGTGGCCCCGCCCCGCTCGCACGGCGCAGCCAGGCCTTCCTGCGCCGGCGGGGCTGCGGCAGGGGCCGGGGGTCGGGGCGCGATGGCCACATGCAGCCCCGAGCGCGTGGGGCTGGGCAGCCGGGAGCTGGATGTGGACGGGGAGGCCGCCCCCTCGGGTGAGGGTCTTCTCCGGGGCGGCGGTGGGGGCGGGTGGCGAGGGCACCCCTGACCCCCCTTCCCCCGTTTTCTCTCCCCGCCAGGATCGGGGGCGGGGCGGGGGCGCCGGGCGCGGGGCCGCCCGGGCCCGGTGATCTGCGGGACGTGCGGGAAGAGCTTCACCAAGGCCTCGGAGTTCGCCAAGCACGAGCGCACGCACACGGGCGAGCGCCCCTTCGCCTGCCCCGACTGCGGCCGTGCCTTCGCCAACAGCTCCAACCTGCTGCGGCACCGGCGCGGCCACGCCGGCGGCCGCCCCTTCCCCTGCCCACGCTGCCCCAAGCGCTTCCGCCACAAGGAGCACCTCGCCCGCCACGCCCGCCTGCACGACGGCGCCACGGACCAGGCGGGCAGCAGCACCCTCCCGGATGCCAGCACGGACCTCCGAGACGACAGCGGCGTCCAGCAGGACAGCGGACTGGGCCTCCGAGATGACGGCAGCAGTGGCACTGAGGGCCCTGGCACCGCCGACCCCGCCAAGGCCTACCCTTGCCCAGCCTGCGGGGCGGCCTACCGGACGCTGGCGGCCCTGCGGCACCATGGAGCCAGCGCCCACGCCACCCCCGCCGCTAAGCGCCACGCCTGCCCGGACTGCGGCAAGGCCTTTGGGCGTGGGTCGTCGCTGCGGGAGCACCGCCGCGTGCACACGGGCGAGAGGCCCTTCGGCTGCCCGCAGTGCAGCAAGCGCTTCAGCCAGCGCTCGGCCCTGGCCCTGCACGCCCGCCTGCACACGGGCGAGCGGCCGTACCTGTGCGGGGACTGCGGGCGCCGCTTCCGCGTCAGCTCGGCGCTGCTGGCCCACCAGCGCCGCCACACCGGGGAGAGGCCGTACCCGTGCAGCGACTGCGGGCGCCGGTTTGGCGACCGCAAGGCCCTGACACGCCACCGCCGGGTGCACACGGGCGAGCGGCCTTACCTGTGCGGGGACTGCGGCAAGGCCTTCGCCCAGAGCTCGGCACTGGCCACGCACCGGCGTGTGCACACTGGGGAGACACCCTACGCCTGCGGCGGGTGCCCCAAGCGCTTCGGCGACCTCTCGGCCCTGCGGCGCCACGAGCGCACCCACACGGGCGAGCGCCCTTACCACTGCCCGCAGTGCCCCAAGGCCTTCAAGCACAGCTCAGCGCTGGCGCAGCATGGCCGTGTGCACTCGGGTGAGCGCCCGTACCGCTGCCCGCAGTGCCCCAAGGCCTTCGCCCAGGGCTCCACGCTGCTGCAGCACCGGCGTGTGCACACGGGCGAGCGCCCGTACCCCTGCGCCCGCTGTGGGCGCCGCTTCTCGCAGGGTTCAGCTCTGGCTCAGCACCAGCGGGTCCACGTGCGCCAAGCTGAGCCCCAGCCAGGCCCTGGGGGCGGGCGGCTCTACCGGGACCCCTTTGTGCGGCCTGGCGAGGAGGACGACACAGAGGATGAGGTGGTGGTGTGGCCCCCAGGCACCTGGGATGCCCACCTGGAGCCGGATGTCAAAGAGGAGCCGGAGTGACTGCCCCCACACCCTCTTCCCCGTGTCCCTGTCCTGGGGGTTGTGACTGTACCCTTGGGGGCAATAAACACGGGATCTTGTCTCCCATCTGGGGGTGTCTGTAGGGTCTGGGGCGGCCGCATGGCTAGAGGGTGGGCGAGGGTAGCAAAGGCCTGGCCGCCTGTGTTCTTTGGGAGAGGAGTGGTAGGAAAAGGGGGTGCGGTGGCAGGAGGCCAGATGCCTGCGTTCCCTGCGAGGTGGGTGGGAGCTCGGGGGGCTGGGAACCGGGACACCTGTGGACACAGGCCAGGCCCCACGCAGCTGTGGGGGTGGCTACAACCCTCTGTCCCCCCGGCCGAGCCTGGCCTCGCTGCACAGGCTGGCTCCACGTAGAAAGGGTGAGGTGGGACAGGTTCACCTGGGTTATAAAAAATGAGGGTTGGCGGGGACCTCAGGAAGTCACATCTAGTCCACCCCCTGCTAAAAGCAGGAGCAGCCACAACTATTTCATCCCAGCCAAAGCTTCATCCACCTGGGTCTTCAAAACTCCCAAGGATGGAGATGCCACCACCTCTCTGGACAACTGGTGCCAGCGCTGTGCTACCATCCTCATGAGAAAAGTCTTCCTAATATCCAACCTCAACTTCTCTTCCTGCAACTTGAGCCCACTGCTTCTTCTGTCATGTGCCACCACTGAGAACAGCCCAGCTCCATCCTCTTTGGAGCCCCTCTTCAAGGAGTTGAAGGTTGCTATCAAGTCCCGCCACACCCTTAGTCTTCTCATCTGCAGACTAAGCCCATTTCCTTCAGCCTCTCCATGTAAGTCATGTCACCCTCCACTGGACTCTCTCCAATTTCTCCACATCCTTTCTGTAGTGGGGGCCCAAAACTGGACCCAGGACTCTAGATGTGGCCTCACCAGTGCTGAATAGAGGGGAAGAATCACTGCCCTCGATCTGCCGGCAGCACTCTGTGGCGTTAGCCTTCTTGGCAACGGGCTTACTGCTGCTCATACCCATCTTACTGTCCACTGTCACCCCCAGGTCCTTTTCTACAGAGCTGGTGCTTAACCGGTCATTCCCAGTCTGTACTGGTGCATGGGATTGCTCCATCCTAAGCACAGGACTTTGCACTTGTCCTTGTTGAACCTCCTGAGATCCCTTTTGGCCTATTCTCCAATGCATCGAGGTCACACTGAATCCTAGCCCTGCCCTCCAGAGTATCTACTGCTTCCCCCAGCTTGGTGTCAAGGATGAACTCTGCCATCTTCCAGGTTGTTGATGAAGACATTGAACAAAACTGGCCCCAGGATGAACCTCTGGGGTGCTCTACTTGATACCGGCTGCCACTGATTACTACCCTCTGCGCCCAATGCTCCACCCAGGTTTTTAATCACCTTGCAGCCCATTCATCCAGCCCAGACTTCCTTAGCTTGCTTGCAAGAACATGGGGGTGGCCATATCAACAGCCTCGCTAAAATCAAGGTGTGCCACATCCACTGGTCTCCTCGCATCCAGAGCCACATACCTCATCACAGGTGGTGACCAGGTTGGTCAGGCACAACTTGCCCCTGGCGGATCCATGCTGACTGGTCCTGATCCCCTCCTTCTCCTCCAAGTGCTTGGAAATGGAGTCCTTGAGGATCTGCTCCGTGGGAACATGGAGGGGCGAGGAGGCCTGGCTACCCGAGGTCTTGGGGAGGGGAGCGGGAGCATGGAGAGGGTGGAAGGCCAGGCACCCGAGCACTGTGGGAGGGGAGTAGGAGTGGGGAGCCTGGGGTCCCTGGGAGGGGATGTGGCATTCGGATGGGGGGGTGCAGGGGAACGGGAGCCCAGCCAGCCAGGCCTGGTGTGCAAGGAGCCCCTGTGCTAGACAGATGGACATGGGGGCCAGGATGGACACAGCTGGAGGGGGCAGGTGCAGACACCCCGGACACAGCGTGCCCCCTGCCAACCCCCCTTGGACATCATTGCTTGGACACCTGGGTCCGCGGGGGGGGGGTGGTATCTGCCTGGCTGACCTCCCTGCCCCAAAACCTCATGGGAAGGAACCAAGGCCTAGACATGGCAAACCCCAGGGGAGTGGAGGGGTGTCACTGTGGCAACAGGACTGAATTTGGGGTGACCAGATCTCATTGGGGGTGACAGGTTACCATGGCAACAGAACTGGGGCTGTGGGTGACCAGACCTTGGCGATGGTAGGGTAGGGTTGCTAGGGCAACAGGGACGGGCCTTAATTCTTTAGGAGTGGCTGGGGGCAGCAGGTTGCCAATGGTAACAAGACTGAGTCTGAAGTTAACTAGTCCCTGGTGGCAGGGGCAGGTTGCCATGGTGAGATCAAGGCCTAGGAATGACCAGGCTGTGGGAATGGGGTTGACAGGTTACCATAGTGACAGAACTAGGTCCAGGGGGTGACTAATGGGAGTTGCCACAGTGACAAGAAACAAGGAGGGCAGGGGTGTGACTGTCAGGGGGAGGTGACAAGTTGCCATGGTAACAGGGCAATAACTAGTTCCGAGTGCCAGGGATAGGTTGCCATGGCAAGGGCGGTGGGGGGGGCCAGGACTGGGTCTGTGGTGGAAGTGATAGGTTGCCATGGTGACAGGAAACACGGGTGTGACTAGGCCTTGCTGGGGAAGGGGTGGGGCAGGTTGACAGATTGCCATGGCAACAGGGCTGAGCTCTGGGGCAACTAGGCCTTGGCATGGGGGGGAAGCAGCCCTGGCCGGTGTCATTCTGCCCCCACTGGGGGGTGGGGGGGGCAGCAGGGACCGCGGGGAGGAAAGACACCAGGCTGCCCAGTCACACGGCTGTATTATCATCCGCTCCAAGGAAAGGGGGAAAAACAATCATGTACCCCCAAAGTGTCCATTCTTCCCCCAGCCCCCACACTCCTCCAGCACCACAGAAGCAGCTGGACCCCCACACCTGCCCCCAGCAGGGGCACCTGGCCCACCTGCCCCACCAGGCCTGTAGGGTAGTGGGGGGGCCCCCTGCATGGAGCAGGGACCCACATGCCGTGCTATTGGGGGGACCCCAAAATGGCTCCTCCCCCCACCCTGGGCTGCAGCCCCTGGAGGAGGGGGGAGCAGACCCTTCCCCTACGTGCCCTCTTCTTTCTAGTGGGGGTCAGATCCGGTGTCCCCCACAGCCCGTCACATGGGGGAGTCCATGTCCTGACCAGGCCTAGAGACATTGGGGGGGGGGGGTATGTCTGTCTGTGTGTGTGCGCATGTCTGTGTGCGTCCATGCCGATGTATATCCATTCACACCTGTGTCCATGCCTCTGTCCATGCATGTGTCCACCTCTGTCCAAGTCTATCTCCATGTCTGTCCGTGTCTGCCTCCACGTGTGTCTGTGTGTGTGTAGGCCCGTCTGTGTCTGCCTGTGGTCAGTGGCAGTCTCTCTACAGTAGGGACTTCACTCCCCAAAAAGTAGGGTGCAAAGGGGCCCCCTCTCCCATGGAGACCCCCCACCCCACACCGGCCCTACCACTACAGCCATTCCCACACCAAATCCCAGGCCCAACAGATTCCCCTTCCCCAGGCGTATTCAGGGGGCAGGACCGTCCCCTACGTCCAGCAGCTGCTGCCACACTCCGGACACCGGAAGGGTCCCTGGGCGGGGGGCCGCGGCTGGAAGGCCTTGCCGCACTGGCTGCAGATGTACAGACGGTCGGAGGCCTCGGCGGTGGCACCGGACACGGTGGCAGGTGCAGGCTGGGGGCCAGCATGGGTGCGGCGGTGGCGGATGATGTGGGAGCTGAGACGGAAGCTCTTGCCGCACTGTCCGCAGGCGTAGGGCTTCTCGCCGGTGTGCACGCGCCAGTGGTCCACCAGGTTGGAGTGGTGGGTGAAAGCCTTCCCGCAGTGCCCGCAGCCGTACGGCTTCTCCCCAGTGTGCGTGCGCCGGTGGTTGACCAGGGTGGAGCTGCCCGAGAAGCGCTTCCCGCACTCAGGGCACTGGTACGGCTTCTCCCCGGTGTGGGTGCGGCGGTGCCGGGCCAGGCAGGAGCTGCCGGCAAAGCGCTTCCCGCAGTCCGGGCAGGCGTAGGGGGTGGCACCGGTGTGCGTGCGCCGGTGCAGGTTGTAGTTGGAGCTCTGCGAGAAACGGCGCCCGCAGTCGGGGCACTGGTAGGGGCGCTCGCCCGTGTGGTAGCGCCGATGTTGGAGGAGGTTGGAGGAGGCCGTGAAGGCCCGCCCACAGTCCCCGCACACGTAGGGCCGCTCGCCCGTGTGCGTGCGCCGGTGCTTGGCCAGCGCAGAGCTCTGGTTGAAGGCGCGCCCGCAGGCCCCGCAGGCGAACGGCTTCTCGCCCGTGTGGATGATGCGGTGCTTGGCCAGGTTCGAGCGCCGGCTGAAGGTCTTGCCACACTCCCCGCACGTGTGGGGGCCGCCTGAGGGCGTCAGGGGCGGGGTGGGGGCAGCCGCTGGGCCGGGCACAGGGCCCAGGGCGGGTTTACGGGAAGAGGGAGGCTGTGGGGAGAGAGGGGGGTGGGGAAGTGAAAAGGTAAGTGGCAGCATGGGGTGGAAACACAGTTCCCAGGTCCCACTGCACCCCAGAGACCCCAGGTGTCCAGGATCCTCCGCAGTGCGCCACTGTGACCCAGACAACCCAGGTGTCTGGGACTGCAGGCCCCATGGGGCTGATGCACCACACCCCAGAGACCCCAGGCACCACAGAGCTAAGCCGCCCCATCCCAAAGAGCCCCGGTTCTCCTAGGCTCCCAACCACCCCCCGTTTAACCCACCAGGCCCACCCACCCCTGCCGGTTGCCCCTCAGACTCAGCTGCACTCACCGGGCGCCCGTCGCTCAGCTTCCGCACCTCGAACACCTCGTCCTGCTCCGGGGCCCCAACGTTCACCCGCCTCCGGATCACCAGCTCCTCGCCCTCGTCCTCCTCCTCTTCCGAGGGGAAATCAACCTGGGGGCGGGGGGGTCAACCCAGTGTGGGGGGTGCCAGCCAGCCCCCAGAGCCGGCCGCAGGTCCGTGACACCCGCGCCCACCCCAGAGCCAGCTGCACCCCGCACTCACCAGGTCCCCGTCCACAGGGATCCTGAGCGTCTTCACCTCGAAGACCTCCTCCTCCTCCTCCTCCTCCTCCTCCTGCTCCTGCTCCTGCTCCGCCCGGCCGCCCCGCGGGCCCCACTTCTGCGGGGACGGGGACAGGGACGCGGAGGGGGAGGGGGACTGCAAAGGAGACGAGCCCAGGGCGTGAGACGGGCCCCCCCGCGCCAGCCCCCCGCTGCCCCCCCCAGCCCCGCCACGCACCGAGCCCCCGCTGGCGGAGGGGGCCGGCCTCTGCTCGGCCTCGGCCTCCATTTCCTCCTCCCCCTCCTCGTCCATGGGGCCCGGAGCCACGTCCAGCTGCAGGCAGGATGGCCCCTGCCCTCCCCTCGCGGGGCCGCCGCGTGTCCGCGATCACCCGCGGCCGCGCTGGCTCCGCGGGGGGGCGGGGGAGGAAGGGGAGGGGCCCGGGCGTCCGGCTGCGGCCCCGCCCCCTCTGCACCAACCCCCCGACCGGATGTGGGACCCAGACGTCCCTTCTGCACCCGCGGGGGCGGGCTCTCCCCGGCCTGAGGATGGGACCCCCACGGCCGGGGGCAACAAGCAGACCGGGGGGGCAGGTGCATGGTGGATGAACCCATTGGGGGTGGGCAAGTGGCTGGCTTGGCCCATGGGCGGGGGCACGGATGGATGGACGGACGGATGGATGGATGGTTGGGATGGGGTGGGTGGACAGACCCACCGTGAGTGTGTGGACAAATGGACCCATCAGTGTGGGGAAACAGATGTCTTGGCCCACGCATGGATGGACGGACCAATAGGTGAGCAGGGAGGAGTGGATGGATGAAGCGTGGGTGGATGGACAAATGGGTGGAGATGTGTGGATGAATGGATAGAGGGACGGCCTGGTTGGTGGGTGGACAGACGGACACACCGAGTGGGGTGGATGAAGCCGGATGGCTGGAGGCATGGACTGACCAGTTGCGAGGCGGGTGAATGGATGGGCGTGGATGGATGGATGAGATGCACCAGTTGGGTGGATGCATGAGGACAGACCTGCAGATGGATGAATAATTTGGCAGGTGATATATGGATGGATGGATGTGTGGATGGACAATTGGATGCATGGACTGGTGGGTGGATGGTAGGGGGTGCATGGGTGGACAGACAGAAGAACAGACCAGTGGGTAGATGGACCTGGTGAGTGAATGGCTGGACAGATGGATGGATCAGTTGATAGGTGGGTGTGGGCGGCTGGACAGATGGATGGACCAGTGGGTGGGTTGTAGACAGACCCTGGAGCAGATTGCAGCCAAGGGGACTGAGGAAGCATGGATGGATATGGATGGACAGGCACGGTGGGTGGGTGGACAGGCGCAGTGGGTGGCTCTGGTGCATCACACAACACTGGGAAGCTCTTTCCTCTCTGGCAGGGGGGGCAGACAGGCCAACGGGAAGAGAGGTGGGCAGGGTGGCACCCCTGATGGGATCAGCTTTCACCCCTGCCCACCATGCTTGGAGGAACCACTTCCCCAGGACTCTTTATGGAAGCCAGGGAGCCCCTGCACTCAGGGGTCCCCCTCCCCTTCCTGGGTCAGGGCGGGATATGGAGCTCTCTGGCACTCCAGCCCTGCCCACCCAGGGGCAACCTGTGGTCTCTGTTGGTGGAAGCCGTGGGATATCAGCTTAGAAGGACCTGAGGTCTCTGGTGCTGGAAGGAGGGTATCAGCCTAGAAGGCTGTATGGTCTCTCTCTGTTGGTAGCAGTGGTGGGATATGGATCTAGAAGACCTGTGGTCTCTGGTGGTGGCAGTAGTGGGATATCAGCCTAAAAGGACCTGTGGTCTCTGGTGGAATATCAGTGTAGAAGGCCCTGTGACCCCTGTTGTTGATAGCAGTGGGATATGGGTCTAGAAAGATCTGTGGTCTCTGTTGTTGGTAATGGTGAGATATGGACCCAGAAGGGCTGCGTGGTATTTGCTGGTGGTAGTTGTGGGATATTAGCCTAGAAGGATGTGAGGGCAGAGTTGAGACAAGGAGGGGGCAGAGCAAAGGGAGATCACCCCAGCTCTGCCCCTTGGGCTGGGAAACTCCCACCCCCACTCTCATATATCGGACCAGGGACCCCTTTACCCCCCACTTCCCTCTCCTCCAGACTTAACCTAGGTTAACTCATACATACACACAGAGTCCTGGGACCCCCAAGCCAGGGGGTCTGCTTTCCTGCCAGAGAAAAGAAACACCACCACCCCCAGCTCCGAGGCTTAAACAAATCCCAAGTGGCAGCTAATTAAATATGCAATGATGTAAAACATGCTAAGCATTGGGCAGGAGGATTTACATACATTAAATCAACCCATTGCTGTTATTAGGGCCAGGGATTCAGAAAGGTCGAGGTTGATGGGCAGGGGATCCTGGTGTGAGAGTGGGGTCGTATAAGGTCAAAGGTCATGGGGGCACCTGAGGTCAAAGGTCACAGGGAGAGGCCCTATCCAGCACTGGCCATCAGGGGGTGCCCTGTGGTATCTGTTGGTGTCACTAGTGGGATATTAGCAGGGATGGGCCAAGGGTTCTCTGGGAGGGGAGTGGGAGCACAGGGGGCTGGGAGCCCAGATGCCTGGGCTCTTTGGAAAAGGGGAGAAGGGGAACAGGGACACTGCCTCCAGCTGTTGGTGAAGCAGCTATTAGGAGAACACTGACCCACCTCCCTGCAAAGCATCATGGGAGTAAGGATCTGCTTCCTGCCAGGCACTGTGGGAAACGTAGTTCCCAGGCGGGACAAGGGAGGGATGTGGAGCCCTGATGTCTGGGTTCCCCCCCAGGAGGAGCAGTGAGCTTGGCTGTGTCCCTGCAGCTAGAAAACGACTCTTACCATATTCCTTGCCTATATGTGCATTCCAAATTTCCCCCCTGCTGTGTTTCTGGGGTGCAGCCCTGCTGCCCCGAGCTAGACCACTGGGGTCTCCCCTCCTGGAGAACCCAGGTGTCTAGGCTCTCCCTACAGCCCCCCCCCCTTCCTGAGACCACCCTTTTCTGTCCTGAGATGACCCCCCCCACCCCTGCAACTCAGCTCTGAGATGCAGCCAGCTCTGGGGTGGAGCCATGGGGACAGGGCCACATAGAACAGCCTTGGGATGCACCCAGCCCCGGGGACAGGGATGTTCTATGATGCCCCCACACCCTACCCCAGAGCTGGGCGCATCCTGGGGTGTTCTATGCCGTTTGATACCCATCGCTGGCACATCCCATGGCATTCTGTGCTGCTGCCCAGAGCTGGGTGCATCGGACAGATGTTCTTTGCTGCTGCCACTCCTCAGCCCAGAGCTGGGTGCATCCCAGGGGCATTGTATGCTGTCATCACTCCCCATCCGAAAACCAGGCACATCTCAGGGGCCTTCTGCGCCCCACCCCAGAGCTGAGTGCATCTGAGGGATGTTCTGTGCTGCCGCTGTTCTCCACCCCAGAGCTGGGCACATCCCTAGGATTTCTGTGCTGCTGCCACTCTTGCCCCAGAGCTGGGCGCATCCCAGGGATGTTTTGTGTTGTTGGCATTCCCCACCCCAGAACTGGACTCAAGCCAGGGTGTTCTATGCTGCTGCCTCTGCCCATCCCAGGTCTGGGCACATCCCAGGGGTGTTCTGTGCTGCTGCTGTTCCCACCCCAGAGCTGGGTGCATTGCAGGGTGTTTTATGTTGGTTATGCTCTCAACCCCATAGCTGTGCACATCCCAGGGCATTCTGTGCTGCTGCCACTCTCCACCCCAGTGCTGGGTTCCTCCCAGGGACCTGCCGCTGCTCCCACCCTATAACCAGGTACATCCCAGAGACATTCACTGCCACCACTACTCCCCACCCCAGAGCTGGGCACATCCTAGTTGCATCCTGTGCTGCTGCTGCTCCCCACTGCAGAGCTGGGTGCCTGCCAGGGGCATTCTCTGCTGCCACTGCTCTCCTCCTCAGAGCTGGGTGCATCCCAGGGGTGTTCTGTAGTGCCACCACTCCCCACCCAGAACTGGGCACATCCCAGAGCTGTTCTATGGCACCACCACTCACTTAAAAAATGCTGGCTTGCTCTCTGGTGAGTCCCTGCCCCCTGCACCACAGCGGTCGCTCACCTTAGGCCGAGGGTCTGTGGGTGCCAGGCACCTCACAACCCCCCGCTCCTTCCCCCTAACCCCAGCCCAGTTTAGCAGGTGCCATGCACTACATAGACCCCTCAAGCTGCAAGCAGGGGGCTCCAGGCACTGTAGGGACCCACCAGGTCAAGACTGGGTGGTGCCAGGCTCTGTACAGATCACCCCCCCCCCAGCCTAGATGAGGGGTCATGACAAGTCCCAGGCCCCTTCCCCAGTGCGGCACCTCGGTTCCTGTGCACCTGGGGAAGTGGCCTTCCCTGCCCACCCCAGCACCGGCCTCAGCCTCTGCCGGCCATGGGGTCAGGGGTCATGGTTAGGGGTAGATTTTGGGGCCAGGGGTAGGCAGGTAGATAGGGGACAGGTTGGGGTTACGGTTAGCTGCAGGCTTAGGGATATGGGGTATGGTGGGCACTGGGGTGGCATGGTTAGGGTTATTGATCAACTTTGGGGTCAGGGGTTATGGTTAGAGTTGGTGATATGGGTTAGGGGTCAGGGTGGGATTAAGGTTTGGGTTAGGGGTATCGTTAGGCTGAAGGGTAAATGGTAGGATTATAGTTAAGGGTCTATTTAGGGTTGGGGTATAGTTAGGGCGAGTTATGCTTGGGGTATAATATGGGTAGGGGTGTGATTATGGCTAGGGATATTTCATAGATTTCACAGATTTCATAGACATCAGGGCTGGAAGGGATCTCGAGAGATCATCGAATCCAGCCCCCCACCCAAAGGGCAGGAAGTCAGCTGGGGTCATAGGATCCCAGCAAGATAAGCATCCAATTTACTCTTGAAGGTGTTCAATGTAGGTGCTTGAACCACCTCCGCTGGCAGACTGTTCCAGACCTTGGGGGCTCGGACAGTAAAGAAATTCTTCCTTATGTCCAGCCTGAAACGGTCTTGCAGGAGTTTGTGACCGTTCGACCTAGCCATCCCTTGGGGCGCTCTGGTGAACAAACGTTCCCCCAGATCCTGGTGGTCACCCCTGATAAACGTATAGTTGGGTTAAGGGTTAGTTTAAGGGGTACGGCTAGCATCAGGGATTGAGGTTATGGCTAGGGGTTAGTGTTAGGGTTCTAGTTAGGGTTGGGGTAGGGTTAGGGTTATGGGTAGAGGTATGGTTAGGGGTATATGTAGGGTTAGGGTGAGCAGAGCCTGGTCCCGCTTGGCTCCAGGCTGGGGGCTTAGCCCTGCTCTGCACCCCCTGGTCCCAGCTTCCCACCCCACTCCCAGTGCCCAAACTGGGCTGGGGGGTGGCTGGCCCAGGTACTGATCCCTGCCTATGCTGGGGATCTTTGCACCCCTAGGCGCCCCCGCAATCCCTCTCCCCTCCAGGGAACCCAGGCACCCGGGCTCCCCTTGCCTCGGTTCTCAGGGGTGGGAGCAGGGGGTGGGAGCCCGGACCTTGGGTTCCCTGGGAGCAGGGCTGGGACCATGGGTTCCTCCCATAGCAAGGCCAGAAACCCGATTGGTCAGTCAGCCTCCCTCCCTCCATCTCCCAGCAACCGCTTCCCCCCCACACCTTTGTCACCAGTGACGTCACCCCCGGGTTCCCCCCCATCCCCCACCGTGGCATGCTGGGCTGCCAGCCAGGCCCCCCCTCTTCTGCTGGGCCCAGGCCCTGCTGGCACCCTGGGCATTGCCCAGTTTCCTGCATCCCCGGGACGGGGACCCCCCAGGTATGGCCTGCATCTGGGGGACAACAGGGAGCCTGGGCTCTGGGCGGAGAGTAGGTGCTGGGAGGAAGAGCAGGAGCCCGGATGCCGGGGCTCTCCGGGAGGAGAGTGGGGGCTGGGGCATGATAGCAAGAGCCTGGACACCGGGGCTCTCCAGTACGGCAGTGGGGGCTGAGAGCATGAGCCGAGACACCTGGGTTGTCTGGGATGGGAATAGGGACTGGGAGGGGGAGCAGAAAGCAGAGCACGGCATTGGATTAGCCCCAGGGGGTTGGGGAAGGCCACAAGACTATCTTCCACCTCCCCCTGCCAATGTATTGCCCTGTCCCCCAGCTCCTGCCCCCTGAGGTCTCTCTCTGAGTCATAGTCGGTCTCTGAGGTGCAGCTCCTCCCTGGTCGCTCCATAGCCCTGCAGGCTTTCCCTGGCCCCAGAGCAAGGAGTGGAAAGCAGGGCAGGGGAGGGGGACCCCCAGGGTTGGGGGTAAGAAGCCAAGCAAGGCATCAGGGAGCGGAAAACAGAGCAGCAAATGGGGCTGGGGACACGGCAGGGGGCAGAGAGCAGAGCAGATGCGGAGCCTGGAACACGGGGAAGGGGCAGAAAACAGAGCAATGGATCAGGCAGGGAATATGGGGCAAGGGAGCAGAAAGCAGAGCAATGGATCAGCAAAGTGATGCAGCCATCTCTGGGTGTAACGGCTGCACATAACGGTGTCAAGGGAGGGCTGAGATGCAGCCAGTTCTGCGGTGTAACCACATAATGGGGTATAGGGAGGGCTATCATCAGCCAGCTCTGGAGTGTAGCAGCCACACATAACAGTGTGTTGGGAGAGCTGCGAGGCAGCGAGATCTGGGGGTGTAATGGCCACACTTAACGGGGTGTGGGGGAGGGCTGAGATTTGCCCAGCTCTGGGGTAAACCTGCCACACACAATGGTGTGTATCAAGGTTTGTGATGTGGCCAACTCTGGGGTGTAATGTCCCTACCTAAGGGTGTTTAGGAAGGGCTGTGGTGCACACTCTGGGGTGTAATGGCCATACATAATGGTGCGTAAGGAGAGCTGCAATGCAGCCAACTGCAGGGTGTAATTGCCACACATAATGGTTTGTAGTGGGGGCTACGTTGCAACCAGCTCTGAGGTGTAACCACCACCTGTGACGGTGTAGGGAGTGCTGCACTGCATCCAAACCTGGGATGTAATGGCCACATATAATGGTGTGTAATTGGATTGTGCAATACGGCCACTTCGGGGTGTAACAGCCACATGTAACTGTGTGTAGGGAAAGATATGATGCAGCCAGCTCTGGGGTGGAACGGCCACATATAACAGCAGAGCAGAAGAGGTTTGGCCTTGCGGTGACGTCTGCTGGGCCCTGCCCTCCTGGCTTGGCCCTGATCCTGCAACCTTTTGCCCCGCAGGTGACAGGAAGGAGGCGGAGCCTCCTGAAATGAAGACAGGGCCTAGAGAGGAAGAGGTGGAGCCACAAGCAGTGAAGGCGGAGCCTACAGAGGAGACAGAGCTCCAGGTTATGAAGGCAGAGCCCACAGGGGAAGAGCCAGAGCCCTGTGAAATGAAGGTGGAGCCTGTGGAGGAGGAGGCGGAGCCCATTGGGGAAGAGGCGGAGCCCCACGAGCCACTCCCTGCGGGTCGGCACTCCCCGCCAGGCTTCATCAACCTGCAGGGCCTGCTGGAGCCTCCCGTGGGCATCGCGCCCTGCCCACCCTCCCCCGGCACAGCGGAGCGGCCCTACCGCTGCATGGAGTGCGGGCGGCGCTTTCGGCAGAGCGCAGCGCTGCTGGAGCACCGCCGCACGCACACGGGCGAGCGCCCCTTCCCGTGCGGGGACTGTGGGCGCTGCTTCGCCCAGAGCTCCACCCTGGCTGGGCACCGGCGCACACACACGGGGGAGAAGCCGCACCCCTGCCCCGAGTGCGGGCGCTGCTTCGCTCGCCGCTCAGCCCTCACCGAGCACCGCCGGGCGCACACAGGTGAGACGCCCTTCGCCTGCCCCGAGTGCGGGCGCCGCTTCAGCCGGACCTCCAACCTGGTCAAGCACCTGCGCACACACACGGGCGAGAAGCCGTACCCCTGCCCCGAGTGCGGGAAGCGCTTCGGCCTGCGCTCCAACCTCCTCAAGCACCTGCGCACGCACACCGGGGAGAAGCCCTTCGCCTGCACGCTCTGCAGCCGCCGCTTCGGCAAGAAGACCCACCTGGCCTCCCACGGGCGCACGCACACGGGCGAGCGGCCTTACGCCTGCGGGGACTGCGGCAAACGCTTTGCCCAGAGCTCAGCGCTGCTGGAGCACCAGCGCCTGCACACGGGGGAGAAGCCCTTCCCCTGCCCCGACTGCGGGCGCCGCTTCCCCGCCCGCGCCAAGATGCTGCAGCACCGGCGCACACACACTGGCGACCGCCCCCACGCCTGTGCTGCCTGTGGGGAGGCCTTCCGCTACCGGCCCCAGCTTGCCCGGCACCTGCGGGGTGGGCGCTGCCCCCATGGGGACCAGGGGGGCGGCGGGGGCTCCGTGGCAGTCTCGGGGTAGGAGGGGGGTTTGCGGGGTGGGTGGGGTAGGAGGGGTGCCTGGGGTCTCTGGGAGGGGGGTGGTGGCTGGGGGGAGGGCAGGTGGGGCTGGGAGCTGGGATGCTTGGGTTCCCTGGGAGGGGAGTGGGGGCTGATAGTGAGGACCATGGCGGGCTGGGACACCTGGGTTCTCTGGGAGGGGAGTGAGGGGAGGGGGTTGTGGGAGCTGGTGGGTGGCAACGGTCAAAGCATTGGCAGTGATGACGGCCATGGCAGTAGCCATCCAACATGATGTTGGTGGCAACTAGGACATTGATGCTGGTGGCCATGATGTTGATAGTGCCTGTGACGCTGGTGGTGGTGGCTCCGAGCCCTGCCCCACCTAGACTGCAAGGTGGCCCACCACCACACCCATTACAGTCACGGGGGTCAAGGAGGAGCCAACATCACCAACACGTGTCTCCACCGGGACCCACAGCTCAAAGAGGAACCAGAGCTGCCACCGCTGCCACCACCCCACAGGGTGAAAGAAGAGCTGGAGTGAATGTGGGGCGCAGGAGGCAGCCGGTTCCTGGGCACCGAGGCTGAAGTAGCCCAGCCATGGGCCATCTTCCCCCTACCCAGCAGCCACAATGGTGGCAATGGCAGCTGTGACGGTGGCAGTGGCAGCCATGACATGAAGATGGTGGCAACCATGACAGTGACGATGATGGCCATGGCATGTTAACAATGGCAGCAGGCATGATGGTAGTGACAGTGGTCTTGAGATGATGATGGCCATGACAGTTGTGATGGCAGCCACAACACATTGGAGATGGCCAAGACGGTGGTGAGGGCGGCAGCCATGATTGTGGCAACAGCTAGCTAGGATGTGGGTATTTCCCCCCTGCTCTGTTTCCTCTCTGCCCCTGGGTGGATCGTCTCCCCCCAATCAATAAACAGCCATGTTGGACCTGGCCGGCTTCACCCGTATGTCCCAGGGCAGCGGTGGGGGGCAGACACCAGCATGGGGCAGGGTAGGGCTGGGCCGGGAGATGCGCTGGACCTTGGCTGATGAGCCCTTCCTCTTGCCCCACTGGGACAAGGAGCTGGGCTTGGGGCCTGCCCTCAGGGGTTGTGGTGCTGCAGGGCCCCCCCAGCCCTGGGGACACCGAGCTGGGAAGCACAGACTGCGCAGCCTGGGGTGGAGGTGTCTGGTGCACCCATCCCTGGGATCTCAGACCTTGCCACAGGGGCTGCTGTGGGGAAAGCATGTGTGTGTAGACATGTGCATGTCCCAGATGTCTGAGTTTTGTGAGCATGCATCTGTGTTTCTGCATCCTGGACGCCTGGGTTCGATGTGTGTGTATCCTTGACACCCAGGACCTATGCATGCACGTATGTGTGTGTCCAGGATGCCTGCATTGTGTATGTGTATATGCATGTCTGGAAGCCTGGATGATATATGGAGAGATGATTGTGTGTGTGTGTGCATCCCAGATGCCTGGGTGTTGTCTGTATGTGTGTCCCAACAGCCTGGATTCCATGTGTGTGTGTCCTGGATGCCCGGGTTGTGTGCATGCATGCGTTTGTGTGTCCTGAATGCCTGGCGGGGGGTGGGGTATGTGTGTGCGCGCATGTGTCCCAGAGGTCTGGGTTTTGAGCACGTGTCCCAGACACCTGGGAGTGTTGTGTGTGTGTCCCCTGCTTTTACCCACAGCACCTGCCCAGCAAACCCATGCCCTCCTGTTCCCAGAGCCCTGTGGCCCTGCAAGCTGCCCCCGGCAGGGGTCAGAGGCCATTCTGGGTCCAGGCCACCAGGCAAGGACAATCTGGGCCCCAGCCAGGCTGCAGCCTCCCCTCCCCAGCTGGGGGCTGCTCCATGCTGTTGGGCACACCAGGCTGAGCTGGACACCAGGCTTGGGGAGGGGGGGCAGGGGGCTGGTAGGATCTGCTCTGGGTCTCTGCCACCATTTGGCAGCTCAGTGGGTTGGGGCATCGCAAGGCAACAGAGAGATGATGGAGAGAGAGAGAAAGCAGGAGCATAGGGATGGCAAAAAGGTGGAGATGGACAGAGATAGATGGCTAGATGATAGGTGTATGACTAGAGGGATAGCAATACCGAGGTAGAGAGAGATAGAGATGATGGATGGGTGGGTGGGTTGGTGGACAGAGTTATACGGTTGTTGTGTGGAGAGGAGTAAGGGATGAATGAATGGACACGTGAATGGATGGATGGATGGACAGACAAACAGATGAGTTATGGAGATGGATGGCTGGATGGACAGATGAATAGGTGGATGGAATTATGGAAACGAACAGATGGCTGACTGGTTCATTGGCTGGATGGACAGATAACTAGATGATATATGGAGAGATGAACAGAAATATCTATGTAGGTAGACAGAGATCAAGAGAGATGGATAGATAGATGGATTATCTGGTTCATTGGATGGATGGACTGGTTTGAGGGATGGAGATGGACAGATAGGTAGATGATAGATAGATGGCTAGAGATATCTAGGGAGGTAGAGATAGATGGAGAGAGAGATAGGGATAGGGGTACATAGAGAAAGAGAGATGGATATAGAGATGAATAGATAGAGATATCTAGATAGAGGGCAATAGAGGCAGAGAGAGATGGATAAGGATGGATGACTACAGAGGGACAGATAAATATAGCTAAATGATACATGGAGAGATGAATAGAAATATCAGGGTAGAGACAGAGGTAGAGACAGATGGAGAGGGAGAGGTATCGATATCTAAGTAGATGGAAAGCCAGATAGATGAAGACAGAGATAGATAGGTATCTAGGCAGACAGACAGCTGGATGGCCAGAGATAAACACAGGCAGAGGGACAGAGAGAGATGGATCTTTAGGTAGATAGAGAGCGATGGAGACAGAGAGATGGGACTCACCCAGCCCAGCCACGGGCCTGTCCTACCTGCCCTTGGAAACCTCCATGGATAGAGACTCCCCTGCTCTGGGCGGCCTGTTCCAACCCTCGACCACTCAGGTTCAGCAAGTGCCTCCTCGTCTCCAGCCCCCCTTTCCCCTGCTGCAGCTGGCAGGCATTGCTCTCCCTCCTGTCCCATGGCCAGAGAGAAGAGCCATCTCCAGCTGCTCTGTCCTTGTCCATCAGGGCTGGGAAGATGGGAATCAGATCCCGTCAGACTCGCTCACCCCAGCTCTCCCAGCCTGGCCCCCTCAGCCCTGCCTCCCAGGCTCTGGATCGGTTTTGTGGCCCTTGCCTAGGCTCTTCCAACCCATCCACATCCTCCTTGTTCTGTGGGGCCCAAACTGGACCCAGGGCTGCAGGGGAGGCCTCTCCAGTGCCGCGCAGTCGGGGAGTCTCTGCCCTAGGTTTGCAAGTGCAACTCCTGTCCACGCAGCCCAGAAGGCTGTGGCTTGGTCTCAGGATAGATGCTTGCTGGGTTGGAAACACCACTGAGGGGGTGGCAGATACCAGATCCTGGAGCCCTCCAGCAAGCTGCGACACCTGGGATTCATAGATGCCTGGAGCCGGAAGGGACCTGGTGGATCATTGGGTCCAACCCTCTGCTCCAGGCAGGAAAGAGCGCTGGGGTTACGTAACCCCAGCCAGATTTCTTGAGGAAATCCAGGGATGTAGGTCATAGCCATGCTGGTCTAAGGACACAGGCAGACAAGGCTCTTTAGTTAACTCTGATCTCTTTTATTAAACCAACTCAGTACTGGTACTGGTAGTTTGGATTTGCTATCCGAATGCAGTCTGAAGGCTTAGGAAGAGCAGTTCATTGATAACACCTTTGGCTGTTTCCACCTGAGGTGTCCTGTCTCCTGAGCCCTAGGACTGAATCCTGCCAGGATTTACATCTGGGCAGAGATACCTTGGAGTTTGTGACGGGAATGAATTGTCCACAATTAAACACCCTTCACACTGGCCAAGGAAGGAGCAAGGAAACCTACAGAGAATATTTTAGGGTCAGAAAGGAGTCTGGAAGGCACAGCACAGAGCAGAAAAGCAGCAGAGACATCCCTGCAAGCAGAGACAAGTCCCATCAACACAGGGAAGGAGGGCAGAGTTTTCCCTCATCCCTGCATCACTCCTCTTACCCATGCATCATCTCCCTGAGCCCTGCAGCCCCAGCACCCTCCTGCTCTCTCCCTCCCCAGGAGCTGGCAAGACAGAAAGGCCCCAGCCCCTGTGCCCCAAACAGCAGTGCCAGAGCCACCAAGTGTGATCATCTCCCCAGCGATGGCAGTGCACAGAGCAGTCACTTCCCCAGGGCCAGAGGCAGCAACACCAGGCCTTTCAGCAGCCTCGTGCCCCTCCACAGCCCCTAGGGCAAAGGCTTTGCTCCCCACTGCTGTCTCTGGTCATGGATAGGGCCTGCTCTGAAATCTGCTCCTGCTCCTGTCCCTGGGGAGCTGAGTCCTGTAGTTGCCTCTGGTGCAAAAGCTGTGCTTTATTGGTTGCAGTCTGACCTCTGCAATCCCAGCACCCAGGCTGGGGTCTCTGGATCATGCTCCTCCTGCTTGCTGCCCAGGCTGATAGCAGCCCCAGGCACCTCACTGGTAAGCCCCCGAGCTGCCTCTTTGAACACACTCCCCGGGTTTCTGCATGTGGGAGCGGCTCAGGAGCTGCGTGGGAGGGGGAAGGTCTCCCTTCCTGTGCTGCTTCCTCCCTGGAATTAGCAGTCGTGGGGCTGGCAACTCTTTGCCTCGGAGGTTGCAGGGGTCTCTAGGGCAGCAAGCAGCAGGAGGCGTGTCCCCACAACAATCAGGGAGGCCTTAGTACTCATGGCGAGAGATTATAACATGCTGCATTTCCCACCCTCCCACAGGAGACAGCTGGCGCCTCCTTCACTCATTCCACCCAGGAAAGAGGCTCCACTGCCCCCCCAGCCAGATGTTTCTTCAAAAGGGCAGGGTCCTTGCTGCACAGCAAGATGTGGGAGTGAGGCCTTGAGTGTGATGAACTCCTGCTCCCACAGCTTAGCAACAATACCTGGATTACAGTGAATCCTCTGGGAGGGGAAGAGGTGGGAAGGCACAGAGCGATCTGCCCTGGAAAGGGGTCTGTTCCTGCTGCACAGCTCTGGAGAGGACACAGAGACCAGCCACAGGGATAGCACATTCAGTTTTGGGGCTTTAATAGAGAATACACTATAGAAAATGCAATGAAGGGGAAGAGGGCAGGGGAGCAGCAGGCAGCCAGCAGCGCAGTTTTGGAGAGGCTGCAAAGCAAAACTGGGCTCAAGGTTTAAGCAACAGCTGCTTGCAGACACCCAATGGGCATGTGCCAACCAAGGGGACGGCCAATGTGGTGGAGAAGAAAGGTGAGGTCAGGGAATGGTTCTCCAGCCATAAATGTTCTCCTTCCTACATCTTAAGATCCTTGAACAGGAGTGAGGATGAAGCTGGGAGGTGGCCAACGCTGTCCCTGGGTGTCATTTGGAGCCAGGTGTCTTGCAGAGGGCACCCTATTATGAAGGTCCTTGTTCGCTTCCAGGAAGAACTTTTCAGCTGTTGGAGAAGGATGGAGAGTGCACAGACTCCAAGGCTGATGCAAAGATTGTCTCCTCACTGCCTCCCCCAGCATTTGGACTGGCCTCTGCCCGAGGTGTTTCCTCTTAGCACCTCCCTTGGATCAAACCTTGGGGACAAGCCTCTGTGTCCTTTGGGTTCTCCTGCACCATATTCGGGCCAAAGCCTGGGTGATTTCTTTCTCCAGTCCACCAGCATGAGTCTACTTTCCTGAATGCAGCCACTGGTGGGTGCTGAGCAGATAGGCACCCCAAACCCTTCCTGAATTGCTGACAATTATGGATACTCCCAGGTGTGGATGTGCTGGCGCCAGGCCAGGCTGGAGCAGTGGATGAAGCTTTCCCCAAGCTCAGACCACTGATGTGGCTTCTCTTCCATGTGGATGTCCCAGTGCCGGGCTAGGTGGGAAGTTTTGGTGAAGCTCTTCCCACACAGAGCACTGGTGTAGCTTCTCCACTGTGCAGAAGAGCTGGTGCTGTGCCAAGTAGGAAGAGCAGGTGAAGCTTTTCCCACACTAAGAGAACTGATGGGACATCTCCCCTTGGTGGATTCGCTGGTGCTGGGCCAGGTGGGAGGATCGGGTAAAGCTTTTTCCACACACAGAGCACTGATATGGCTTCTCCCCTGTGTGGATGCGCTGGTGCTGGGCCAGGCTGGAGGACTGGGAGAAGCTCTTCCCACATTCGGGGCACTGATGCGGCCTCTCTCCTGTGTGGATGCGCTGGTGCTGGGTCAGGTTGGAGGAGTAGGCGAAGCTTTTCCCACACTCTGAGCACCGATGCGGTTTCTCCCCAGTGTGGATACGCTGGTGCTCAGCCAGGTTGGAGGAGTTGGTAAAGCTTTTCCCGCACTCAGGGCAGTGATATGGTTTCTCCCCCGTGTGCACGCGCTGGTGCTGCACCAAGCTAGAGGAGCTGGTGAAGCTTTTCCCACACTCAGAGCACTGATGTGGCTTCTCCCCGGTGTGGATGCGTTGGTGCTGGGCCAGGCTGGAGGACTGGGTGAAGCTCTTCCCACACACAGAGCACTGATGCGGCCTCTCTCCTGTGTGGATGACCTGGTGCTGGCCCAGTTGGGAAGAGCAAGTGAAGCCCTTCCCACACACCGAGCACTGATACGGCTTCTCCCCAGTGTGGATGCGCTGGTGCCGAACCAAGGTGGAGGACTGGGTAAAGCTCTTCCCACACACGAAGCACCGATGCGGCTTCTCCCCGGTGTGGATGCGCTGGTGCTGGACCAGGTTGAAGGAGTTGGTGAAGCTCTTCCCACACTCAGAGCATTGATGCGGCTTCTCCCCAATGTGGATGAGCTGGTGCCTGCTCAGAGTGGAGGTCTGGGTGAAGCTCTTCCCACATTCAGAGCAGTGATGTGGCCTCTCCCCGGTGTGGATGAGCTGGTGCTTTGCCAGGTGGGACGGGCGGGTGAAGCTTTTCCCACACTCCAAGCACTGATGTGGTTTCTCCCATATGTGGATGTGCTGGTGCCGGGCCAGGTGGGAGGATTTGGTGAAGCTCTTCCCACACACAGAGCATGGATGTATCCTCTCCATTGTGTGGATGAGCTGGTGCTGGGCCAGGTAGGAAGAGCGGGCAAAGCTTTTCCCACACCGAGGGCACTGATACGGCTTCTCCCCAGTGTGGATGCGCTGGTGCTGGGCCAGGTTTGAAGACTGGGTGAAGCTCTTCCCACACAGAGAGCACTGATGTGGCTTCTCCCCGGTGTGGATGCGCTGGTGCTGGGCCAGGCTGGTGGACCACATAAAACTTTTCCCGCACTGCGTACACTGATATGGCTTCTCTCCCGTGTGAATGCGCTTGTGCTCGGTCAGGTGCGAGGACCGGGTGAACCTTTTCCCACAATCTGGACACTGATATGGCTTGTCCCCTACATGGATGTGCCGGTGCCGGACCAAGTAATAAGACTGGGAGAAGCTCTTCCCACATTCGGGGCACTGATGCGGCCTCTCTCCTGTGTGGATGCGCTGGTGCTGCGCCAGGTGGGAAGCGCAGGTGAAGCTTTTCCCACACTCCAAGCACTGATGTGGCTTCTCTCCTGTGTGGATGTGCTGGTGTTTGGCCAGGATGGTAAAGCTCTTACCACACGCAGAGAGACGATACGGCTCCTCCCTTGTATGCACGAGCATGTGCCTGGCCAGGCTGGAGGGCTGCCTGAAGCTCTTCCCACACTTGGTGCAGTGGTGTGGCTGCTCCCTGCTTTGCACACACTGGTGCTGGGAGAGGCCTCGCCAGCACATGAAGGTCTTCCTGCACTCAGTGCAGCGGTGCGTCTTCCTCCCCAGGTGGGAGCTCCGGTGCTGCGCCAGGAAGGAGAAGCGGGTAAAGGTCTTCCCGCACGTGACACAGCAGTACTGACGCCTCTCTCTGTGCCTGTGCTGGTTGTGGAGCAGGTCCGAGGGGAACACGAAGCTCTTCGCACCTTTAGTGAGGCGGTGGGGGAGCACTTTAGAGTGGATCTTGTGGTGAGCAGCCAGGGTCAGGAGGCAGGCGAAGCTCTTCCCAGACTTGGAGCATACATAGGGCTTCACCCCAGCATGCCTTATCTTATGCAGAGCTAGGAGTGAAGGGCAGATAAAGCGTTTCCTGCACTCAGGGCAGGGCCGGGCTCTCCCCCTGGGCTTGGTGGTGAGCTCCTGCTCCCTTCTCAGGCCCTCACCACTGGCTTGGTTTGGATGCAGTCTCTCTCTCCACTGAAACTTTGCCTTGTGGTTCTTCAGACCTCTCAGCTCCACAAATTGTTCCCTGAACCCAGGACCTTTTCCGTTTTCTGTCCCGTCTCCACTCTCAAGCCCTACTGGAGACGGTACCTGATTCAGTGCTACATCCTCCTTCTGCTTCTGGGGCCTCCCCTGACTCCTGGCCCATTGGTCCTGCTCAGGTCTGAGCAAGTCCAGCTCATCCAAACACCCTGGGGAAGCCTGTCCTGGCTCCAGGTTTGCCAGCCCTTCCTCAGGACCCTGCTCCTCAGCTCTGCTAGGCAGACAGGCACCTCCTGCATGGGGAAGAGAAACTCTAGATTAGTCTCTGCCCTGCTATTCCTTCTGCTCAGGGGGTAGTTGCAGCAGGACTGGATGTGGCCACCTGTGTTTCCTTAAGAAAACAAGGTCTTCCTTGCAAACCCCAAGCAATGTGTGCAAGGGAGGGGCAGGTCCCTGGTTGCCTACTCAATGGATTTCAGAACCAGATTCTCAGGCTTTCTGGCCCAGCCATCAGGCCCATCACCTCAGACCCTGCTGGAACACATGCATCTGAACAGTACAGGAACAGTGTCATGCTTAAATGGGCTGAGGATAAGAGCTGAAGGATATGCTTAAAGTCAGCGTGAGGCTCTCTAGGGGTTGCTATATCCCACAGCATGAGCGAGTCCATGGGGAAACGAAGCCAAGCACTCTAACTGAATGGGCTCCCATGCTCCAGAAGCCAAAGTGCATGTGTGAGCCTGCTCTCTGCTGCTCACCCTTGATCTCTGGCAGCCTTGAGAGCAGCATCTGTGCACAAGGGTCAGCAGCCTCATGGTGGGTTTCTGGGGCTTGCCATCAGTCATGGGTATATTGGGAGCTCTGCCTTACATTGCACCAGCTGCTTCTGTGGCAAGCAAGCATTTCCAAGGGAAACCAGATCCATGCCTAAAATTTGAGGCAGCAAACTCAGTTTTCCTTCAACAGGCGTAATTGAGGGGAGAAGAAAAGAACAGCTGCTTGACTCCATAGCTTTGAATAGGTCCCTTCCAGCCCTAATGTCTACGAATTTCAGGGTGTGGGAATAACACCTGCTAGGACAAATTACAAGATAAGCTATCTTCATACATTCATAGACATAGGGTCGGAAGGGACCTCAGTAGGTCATTGAGTCCGACCCCCTACCTGGGCAGGAAAGAGCATGGGGGTGAGATAAGGCCAGGTCAGCCTGAGGCAGGTCCCCTGTCTGTCTGGGGAGGGGACTGCCACAGCTCACCTGGCAGCAGCTCCTCCGACTCTGAGATTTCCCCATGGTCCTCGTCATCACAGGCCCAGAGCTCCACCTCTCCTCGCTGGATGCGGCAGATTAAGTCAGGTGTGGGACCTCGATATCCTGTTTGGGGCAGCCATTAACAAGTGTTCATGACTGGGGACTGGATGGAAAATAACAAACCGGAATTTGGGGACTGGATCCCTTCAACTGAGGGATACTAGTAGAACCCTGAAGGATGAGGGAGGATGGATATTTAGGATGAAAGATGGCACTACAGGGAAAAGCCTTCAATAAATGATAATCCTCATCACCCAGGTAGTGGAGGAACACTCACAGGAAACAAAGCAGAAACCACTCAGATGTATAAAAAGGGTAGGAAACTTGCAGAGTCACGAGGGCCAGGGGTGATGATGCAGTGATCCCTGGAGGTACTAGAAAGCAGAAAAGCTTTTGCTGTTTTCAACGTACCAAAATTAGGAGATATCAGACACACTTAGGGATGGATAACATATATAACTGCAGGTGAAGAAGTGGAAATGAGTTTATCCTCAGTGAAGATTTAAAGTGAGGACCTGTGGCACCGAAAAGAATCCATGACAGATTGCTCACAAGGAACTGTTTTTTCCCCGGGACAGAGGGTAATTATCATGAAGACGGCACAGGAGAAGATGATTTTATAACAACTGTAGATGCAACTAAAGCTAATACCCCATCCAATGAGAGGATGATCCCAGGGCAGGCATGGGTGCACAGGTTATCAGATACAACAGGATTTAGGATAAAGTTCATGGGGCTCATTAAGATGGACAGAAGAAGAAAAAAAGGGAGACACGTTTTATAGCACATGAAATCCCATAATGTGGAAATGATCTACAGTTTCCCAAAACAAGGACAATCCTTGAATCACAGCTCCCTCCACCATATCTAAAATAGAGGGCTATTTCAGGCAAATACACTGCACCAGGACTAGAAATAGAGATATTACCATAGTGAAAGTAGGATATGAACACCTAGTGGCTCAGCACAGCATGCTACCTGATGGCTTTGGGCTACTCTCTAAATATAACAAAGGGAAAACTGGGGGAGACGTGACATGGTACACATTAGCTTGTAGGGAATGCCTGACCTATATAGCAAAGTAAACCAACAGTCTTCCTATAATAATAAAGACCTTCATTAGGATATACGTTGGGATACTGGGAAGGAGTTTGCACTTTTAGCTGTTGAAGCAGCATTAGGTGAAACCCAGCCACATAAGCAAAACCAAGGTGGCAAAACTTATGGAGGAATATATAGTTTTCATGATGTACCATAGGAAAGAAAAGTCCTTGAAAAAGTGGCAAAACTGGATTTGACCAAGATTGACACAACAAAGACGAGACCTGTATAAGGGGAGCAGTTAGAGAAGCAGCACTGAATTACTTGCATAAGAAACTGAACCACAGAGTGGAGGAGCAACGGTTGCTGAGCTGGCTAAAATCCCCCATGCATGAACAAATGACTTGAATTCTGACCTAACGGGCCGTTAGCACTAGGAGAGAGGATTAACACATGGTCTCCAACAGGCTTTTCATGCCCGACAGGCATATTTTGAGAATATAGTAAACGGAGAATTACCCACAGAACATTTACATCTACTGACACTGGACGTATCTTCACGTACAAATGCTGCGAAATGGGTTTTCTCTGCAGCAATGTACTGTGGAGTAAATCCACTTTGGGCAGGCGTCTACATGCATACTCATATGGAAGGAAATTTGCTGCCAATGGCTGTGGCTCGGAAAGGGCAGCTCTGCCCCATGCAGCAGCCAGGGGAAGCTTCAGGCTCTCCCTGGGTGGTAGCTCAGGGGCTGGCAGGGAGCATGGAGCCAGGAGAAAGCCATCTCCCTACTGGAGCTAAGAGATTGCTCCCTGCCCTCAGGAGCTCTCTGCTGCAAGGGCAGGGCAATGGCAGAGCCTGGGCTTGGACAATGGTCCCCTGTCACGGTAGCAAAGACCTCCCACCCTGGCTGCACAGTGGGAAAGAGTTGAGGGAGAGGGGCTGGTTTATAACCCCAACCCCTTGCCCAGATCCGCTGGTGGGGCAGCTAGCAGGGAGCCACAGCTCTTTCCAAGCCCCGTGCCTCGATCACCTCTGGGCTGGCAAAGCGCTGGGGGCCGGGAACTGCCCCAGACAGGGACATTTCCCAACCAGCCTTGGGATGTGCAGGGAAGTCTGCACATGCAGCCCAAAGCTGGCTGGGATCTGCCTGAACTGGATCAGTTCTTAGTGAGCTCTGGGCTGCACATGAAGGCTTCCCCCCCCTCAGCCTGGGGCTGGCCTGGAAATAGCCCAGTCTGGGACTGGTCCCAGCCAGCCATGTCCAGGCTGGGTGGGGACCTCTATCCATACAGGGAGCCCCTGGCACCCGCTCTGTAATCAGAGTGAGCGCTGGGAGATTACTCTCTGATCCTGGGCCTGGCTTTGCAAATCCGTGCCATAGCAGCATAGGCTGATAAGACTTCCATTAACTTCTGCCTGGTAAGAACCAAAGGAGGAGAAGCTGGATTCGGTTCTACCTAAATCCTCTATGCTTGGATCCTTAAATACAGTTGGACAGGATGCACTAAGCCAAAGAGGGAGGAAATCAGAATAATTCCACAAGAAAAAGCTGGTAGTGGATTTGTACGCACAATGAATTGGAAATGATGCGAGTATGCTGAGAAGGCCAAGGAAGATCATGCTGCCAAGAAGCTGCTGGATATGGAAGCACCAGGAGTTAGAAGAATGGAGAAGACTCAAGGGAAGGCAGCTGAATCAAATGAAGGAGGATATACAAATATGAAATGTAAGGGAGGCCTGATCAGTGACAGCAGCGGGGAGGAGGAAGATTTAAACCGCCAGTCACAAGTTCATGAGATTTGAAAAACACGGAGAAGACAGTACACTTCAGAGTTCACATGGCAGTAGGGATAAGCAAGAACCAGAGCTTACCCAGGGAAACGAGGGCTTGGTAATTCCTCAGCATCTGGTCCCGATAAAGCCCCTTGTCTTCATCATCCAGCAGCTCCCACTCCTTCCGCGTGAAATGAAGAGCCACATCCTCAAAGGCATCCCAGAGCTGCGGACACAAGCGTTGCAGCATCACTATCTCCTGTTCCAGCTGCTTCCAGGCCCCACAGCCCTATCTGGATTTACTTTAGGTTTCAAAGTTTTGCAAGCTTAATCTTGACAGGTAGGGGTACAAAATTCCCTATTACTCCGCTGTTATGTGATGTGGATATAGCTTTGTGGACATAGGAGTTAAAGTTTCTGCCTCAGCCCATCTTATCCAGGGAGACGGTGCAGCTAATCTTACTTGGCATAGGGACCAGCTTCCTTATTAGTTCAGATACAAGGACTCCCAATACATATGTACAAATGCATATAGCCTTCACAACATGACAATATTTTAAAGACAGACCAGAAAGTCTGGTTCCTCCACACCTGTCTCTCATCCACTTCATTTACCTAAGGTGCATCAATACCACCTTCACCCTATGGACAGACAGCAAGGAACCTCTAGAGAAATTTCAACAGGATTTTAACAACTTCTACCTCTCCCTCAAATCAACACTGGAATATTGCATCCAGCAAATTCATTTCCTAGACACCATGCTGAAGGTTTGCAAGGGCTACATTGGCACATTATATCAGAAACCTATCACCTAGTAAAGCTAGCTTGCATCCTAAGCCCACCACTAGATAAACCGTTCAAACCCCGGCTCTATGCTACAACACCACTTGCTTCAATACCTGCCATCCGCTACAATGTACACCTTAAAGGCCTGCAGCAGAGAATCCTACAATTGGGAAACCATCCTAAAACTCATCGCTATAAGCAAAAAAGCCAGACCTCACTCCCACATCCCGCAATACCAACCTAGGAAGCAAAGACAACAGAGTGCTGCTGCTAGTGTCACCAAAGCCCCCAGCTCAAAACCCTTGGACACATCTGTGGCAGAAAGCCATCTTGGTTTCTCCCCAAAATTTCTGCCCTGTGACAATGTGATTAAGATGGGCCCAGCAGAGGAGTCACACCTCAGCCTGTTTCTTTAGGTAACCTGAGCTGGCTGCAGTCCTGAGGGAGGGGGGAACCTGCTCCCTCTGCCTACGTGACTGGCATCAGCCACCTGGGTGAGGGGCATCTACCTGAGGAGCTGGAATCTGCCCGGCAACTAGTGATGTATTTCAAATTGGTTGGCCAGGTGAACGAGGACCAGGTGAATGAGGTCACAGGGGCTATATAAGTTAGGACTGCCCAGGAGCAGCGGGCAGCAGCCATGTGGGGGACTCAGAGGAGCTTTATCATCTGAAAATGGTTCTCTTCCCCAAAACTCATGAGCAAGGAACTGCCTGCCTCCAGAGGGGAAACTTCACCAGTCTCTGGAAGATGCTTGTGAGTAAGCTACTCCGGATCCGATTAGATATCTAGCTGGCAGTAACTCAGATGCGTGATCAAAAGGCTACCTCAGCCAGACTGTTTGCTCTTTAGGATTTCTAGGATATTGCTCAATCTTGTACCCTATTTTCACCCTACCCCTGTAATCAATAAAGTCTTCCTTTGTGACCGGTGTGGGAGACTTATTGAGGGGTGGGTCTAAATTATGCCTAAGAGAGCCCTTAGGTCTGCGGACTAAGAAAGACTTTCCTTTTTGCCCCAACTTGGGGAAGTGCCCCAAGTGCCTGTACTGGGTTGAGTACCTGTAGGACTTTAGGCCTGTGTTTCCCCAAGGACACAGGGCTGAGAGTGAGTTTCTTCTTGGGGTGGTGGTGGCTACATTACCTCCAGGCTAGCGAGTGTGCTCCAGGAAGGGGGTTGGCGGACATAAGGGGCCGTCAGGGAGGCACTCGGAGCCTGGAGGTGGTTGGGTGCAGTGAGGTGGGCGGCTCAAGGCAGGAGCGCCCCCTACTGGCCCACCACAACATCATTACTGACCTCCATCCCCTCCTGGACAAGGATGGTTGTTTCAGTGCAACCATCGGGAACAAACCAGTCTGGCTAACAGGCAGCCTCCCAAGCTCGAACAGCCTCTCAAACAACAGGCTACCAACTCCCATTCACACCAAGGTACCACACCTTGCAGTGGATCCCAGTGCAAACTGGGCTCCATCCATAATAAACAGGCTTCTGTGTCCACTTTGTGTTTGGGGGTCTTTACTTATTTGCCCCTCTCCCAGCAGTGTCTTGACTCCCCACTCCCAACCCCCCTGTATCTGGTATTCAAAAGACTCTCTTTATTTGATAGTCTGGCTTGTCCATGTCCTTTCATTGCATCTGAGAAATGAGCTTGGCCTTGGAAAAACTTCTGCTGTGCCTCTCAGCTTCACTTAGTTTTTAAAGGTGCAAATCTACCTTGTCCTCTGCCTCACCTCAAACTAACGCAGCCAGGCGCGCTCCTCACTCCTACCAAACTATATGCCCATAAGGCTGCCTGGCCACTGGCTGATCTGGAAAGACCCTGCTGGCATCAGCTGCAGAGACTCTATACACTCCACAGTCTAGGCCAGGCTGGAGGGGACTTGCTGGGTTCAGGTGTACAGACTATTGTGTTGTGCTTCCTGGTGGTGGTGGCGTGGGTGACTGGCGCCTCCTGAGTCTAGCCAAGCTCCCGCAGACAGCGGCAGTGGCGGTGGGGCCAGAGCTGGTGAGCTCTCATGGACTCCCTGTCAGGGGGAGCAGGTGCCCCCCATACCTCTCCCTATGCATTGCCTATGGGTGGCAGGGTGTCACAGTGTACCTAGAGCAGGGCTGGGCAAAATGCAGCCCACATGCCGAGTGTGGCCTGCCAAGCCACTCCATACAGCCCGCAGGACCCCTAAAAAAATTTAGAAAATTGATATTTATCTGCCCCTGGCTGCCTGTCAATGGCTTGCCAAAACTCAGTAAATAGCCCTCTGTCCAAAATTGCCTGCCCCTAACCTAGAGGGCATCATTCTTGGTGTTCAAGTCTTAAAATGTCCTATTTGATTGATCCTTAGACACAGATGAGACAGCACTTTGAGTGCCTTCCAGTCTCAGCAACCCTGGCTATCTGAAATTGGCAGCAAGGTTCTGCTAATCCCAGCTTGGTGTTTGCAGCCCCTGTCACCAGTCAAGCTTCCTCTTGCTGTCACTCTTCGGGTCTCTCCGCTACCCAAAATTCTTCCCTGCAGCCCTGACTCCTCCTCACCTCTGCCACAGTTGCAGTTTCACTCTACAAATGAACCTGATGCTTTGCTTACCTGCTTTGGAGGCATGTCCTGCTCCTTCCTCAGTTGGCCTGGTTGAGGTATCAGGGAATCCATCTCTCCCATTCTCCCTGGGCAAGTCCTCTGCAGCTCCAGGAATACAGGCACCTCCTCAAGAGGTTGTTCATCAGCTCTACTAAAGGTCCCTGTATGTGTGGGTGGGAAAGAGCATGCACAGGTTAGCCTGGTGCTGCTGGCATGGGGAAATCCCTGCTAGTCTCCTGTACTGGCCTGGGACTATGGCAGTTGGAGGCTTCACTGTGTGGAAAAGCAGGGAGAAGGAAAATGTATAGTTCCACAGCTGTTTTAATAGACCTCCATAGGGTCAAAGCTGGACGGGAGATCCAAAACTCTGACCCAGTGCAGGGTGGTGATCCAAACACTATGTCAGAGCCTGCAAGGACATCGCTCCCCAGGACAGAATCCAGGGATGTTGGTACAATGTCACCATGCACACATAAAGGGGGTGGGGGAGAGGAAATGCAAAATCAGTCTGCTACAGGGTACATGAAATGCTTCTGGGGCACTGGGGGAACAAGAAAGGCTGACCAGCTGGAGCACTGAAACTATCAAAATGTTCTGGTGGAGAGATTTCTCCACTGATGAGGATGTTTCCTGCTGCTAGAAAGGGTAAAACCACCACTCCTTACCTGTTCCTGGGGAAGGACTTTGTCCAGGGTAGGAACCTGAGCAGCTCTCGTCAGGTGACCAGTCCCAGGTTTCCTCTGTTTTAGGTGAATCTGCAGCTGCACAGAGGCCTGGGGTTACCATTACATGAAGCAGCTACACGTCAATGGGGAAACCCACTGCCCTGACATGAGCACCAGCTTTTTATTGGGCATGGAGGGCTCAGACAGGCATGGAAAGGGGCTGATTAAAACATTCATAGATAATCAATTAGATAATTATTACCACGGTAGCACTACAAGGCCCAGCCAAGCTAAAGCCCCTTCCTGCTGGGAGGTGCACAAATGTAGTGAGAAAGATCAGAGTGCTGCCCAACCACAGAGATCAGAGTTGGGTCCTACCCCAAGCCCATGCTTATAAATACTGCCGCCTTGTCACAAGCAAAGGCAGCCATTTGAGACTCCCCTCTCGAACGCAGGACAGCCACGCAAGCACCCAGACCCACGCCGTGGCCTGCATCCAGTACCTGACCTGCCACTGGCTCCTTGGACCTGTTTGAGACATAGTACGGTATTGTATGGTACGCACTGCTAGGCGTCCCACCTTAGACCACTTGTCTTGAAGCTAAGATCTCACTGCCTTCCCTGTTTCTTTTTAGTTGTGCCCAAAATTAACTGACCTACACTCAACAGCCACCCTAGTAACATGGTATGTTGTTCTTTGGGTATCAAGCCCATGTTAACCTTATACATGAAACAGGCTGGTAAGCACCTGACTTTTGGTTGGGCAGGGGCTGCTCTTTGGGGACATGAGGTGTCTTGTCCTGAGGTCCTGGGGTTTCCCTCAGTCCTGCCTCCTCTTGATGTCTGTCTGTACAATAGGCCTTCAGCTGCTCCAGCCAGCAATCACCAGGTTCCTGCAATGACACCGTGGGCTGGATCTTGTCTGGGGAAATCTCCTCAACCTTCACACTTGCTGTGATCTGGGAACAAGATAAATATGTCACTGGGGAGCCAGGAACTGGGAGATGGGATGGAAGGGAATGTCCCCCAGACACACAGAGGTGGGGACAGCAGCTGTGATGATCGGGGTGAAATAGCGGGTAGCAAATTAACCATGAAGCGGACCAATTTACTACGCAATAAGCATCTGCATATGTACACGGTGATGCTTACTGTACAGTCAATGGGTTTACTGAGCAGTAAAGTGCCACACGGAGACATGCTCACTAAATTGACTCCAGAGCAAGTTAGAAGAGGAGTAAACTGAGAAAAGGGGTAAGCAGGAGAGGCGTATATCTAGTCTGTGGAAGATCCTGAACCATTAGGAGCGTGAAGGGATGCTGTCTGATTGTCTGTGGCGCTCAGCACCTTGGGGAGGCCCCACCAGTCCCAGCCTGGATGACACCAGGTGACTTTTCCCACCCTGTCTGCTCCAGCCTGGAGACTTCCTGGCTCCTGCTCCCCTGGGGCTGCGAAGGGAAGGCTCGTGGCTACCACAGGCTCCAACTCCGCCAGCATCTTCTCTGCCGGAAGAGATCTCGCCCCAGCCTGGGGCTTGGGTTTCCGCTCTCCCTCTGCTCCCGCACGGCGTCTGCTCTCCCAGGCCACCTGCGGGAAGGACACAGCACAGATCCTGGCTGGTGCCGGGAGACCCAGGCCCCTGCCCCTGGGCAGGTCTGCCCACCCCCACCTTTCCTGCAGGCACCCACCTGGCACTCAGCCGGGGGGCTCCTCCCAGCCTCAAACCCCTGCGGTGCCCCGCAGCCCCCGGCACCCGCAAACCACGCCGGTGCTCTGCACCCAGGTCTGTGCCCTGCACCCCGAGTCGGACCGCCCCGCCACGCCTGCACAGTGACCCCACCTCCTCGCTGCTCCCGCGTGAGCATGCGCAGTGAGTCCTTGCCCGCCCCTCTGCAAAGGCGCATGCGCAGAGCGTGGGCGCTCCCTTCTTTCCGGTCCGGCAGCCCCGGGAGAAGGGACGGAGGGCTCACTGCGCATGCGCCAGTGGCCCAAGGGAGGGGTGGGGAAATGTTCCTTGCGCATGCGCTGTTGGCAGAGAGAGGGGGCGAGGGCCGGGGGGGGCGGTGGTCTCGTGGCACGTGTTGGGGAGGTATCTTTTCTTTTCCTTTCTGCCCCTTTGAACACGTTAGTTGATGGACTGACTTGAAAGGCAGAAAAACGAAAAACGAATGTTTTCCCCCTTTTGAATCAATTATTTAAAGTAAGGAAAAATAATTCTCCTTCCCCCCATTCTTATTGTTGGTGATTGAGTCGTTATTTGAAAGGGGTGAAATGCTGGTCTTCCCTTTTCTCTAATAATTATTCTTAGAAAGTAAGAAAATGATTTTTTTCCTTCTCTCCTTTTCTAATCCATTGTTTAATTCATCATTTTCCTCCTGGTTTTCAAATCATCTATCCTGCTTTCCCACTGTAGTGAATTCACTCCTGTGCAGTGGGGGGCAGAGCCTGTCCCTGGGGCTTCCCACTGCATTTAAGCCACTGCTGTGAGCTGGGGCAGGTCCAGCAGCTCTGAACACCCTGGATCAACATCCCTTGTGCTGGTGGGCTGGGAAGCCAGTGTCACTGTAGAAACAGAAATGCAAAAATCTAGAGCTCTTGGTTTGGAGATGATACCTTTTATTAGACTGACTAAGAAATAGAAAAAAAAATGTCTATTTTTTGCAAGCTTTTGGGCCCACATGACTGTTGCAGAAATCTGCTATGGTTCGTTTCTCAGGAGGCAAAAAAAACTCTCAGTCACAGACACACTCCATTAGCAATACAAAAGGTATATATTTGCAAATAGGGTCAGAGAGAGAGACAAAAGATCAAACCCTCTGCCCGCGGGGAACACTTCTCAGCAGGCTTTTATCCCCTCTCTCCTGAGCACGTGTACAGAAGCAGGAACTCTTACAACTCATTTCCGGTTCATACAAACATGTATGTGAATACGTCACATCATACATCGCATGTGTATTATAATTAACTACTTAAGTATGCGGGGCGGATAGGCTTATATGCATTAGCTTATTACGCGTGCTCGGAAAGAACTTCAGGTTACGAAAGGTTCAAGCTCAAGGCCAAAATAGTAATTATTCTTATCTAGCCTAAGAAATGTGGAAGCCATGAAAGAAAGTGTGATTTAGTGTAACAAAGAGATAGTAAATTTGCAGAACAAAGAGAGAGTGATACCTTAGTACAAAGAGCCCTTAGTAGCTTTTTTCCTTCAATCTCCAACCCCCCCCTTCCACCAAGGAGACAAGGAGAGCTAGCAGCTGTGTTTTTCTAACAACACTATTAATAATGCATTTTTAATAATATTTCTAACAATATCCCCCCTCAAGATGCTTTCTGCTCTTTACTTCATTTGGGCATATCAAGATAATTATGAGGAATTTTTCTGAGGACCATGACTTTTGCTACAGTCTGTGCTTTCAAAGGGACTGCTGCGACCTGCATTCCTTCTACTGTGGTGGTTATCAATCTAGTAAGACAAGGAATAAGGCAAGGGATAAAAATCAAACCAGTCAGAGCACACAAAAGCACAAATCCTACTTTTTTCCACCAGGGTCCTCCAAATAATTGAAACCACCAGTCCTTATTCCATGTGGTTTCCCACGTTTGTATTGGTACATGGGCTATTTTCCTAATCTCTTTGGCAATCTCTAAGACCGCTTTTCCGTTGTCATCTATTTGGAGGCAACAATTAGAAAGGTTGAGCTTTCCGCAGACTCCGCCATCCTCTGCAAGTAAATAGTCTAAGGCCATCCGATTTTGGTATATGGCTGCTCTCATCTGAGAACTCTGTCGGGCCAATAACTCGAGAGCAGTGGCAGTCTGGTTAGTAATTATTTCCAAGACTGCCTGCAACCTGATGATTCTATTTAGCATATATATTGGTGTCCGGTACCCCCAACTCCCGTCATTAGCCCATGTAGCCGGTCCATAATACTCAATAATCCTCTGAGGAGGCCACTCATCCTCCTTCCACTTTTGGGAGCCACCCTGTGTCAAACTTACATCAATACTTCTCTTGGCCCTTTTCCAATCATCATACAAAGAGACTCCCAGCTTATTTCCAACCTCAGACGGTAACAAAAAGAAAGCTGGTACAATTACTCCCATATAGCAAGTTCCTGTCCACCCTTGTGGTAGTATTGTATAGGCCCATCGTCCACAAATCCAATAGTATCCTCTTAAGGCCCTATTTTCTCTATTGGTGGCATTTGGAGGGGCCCAACCATAGGGCATCTCGGGAAACCCCAAGCCTCCTTCTGGACCCAAAGGACCAGCAACTGCGTGGCCTCCTTTCATGGAACATTCCCATAGCCCATCCTGGTTCTTGTCTGTACAATCTGTCCGATCATCACTTCGATTTGTGGCACTCCAATACTTATTAAACCACACAATTGTTCCATTAGGATGCTGCCACACTAGCCGATTATACCCTGGGCTGTTAGGATAATAAAACCGTTCTAATTTTGTAAGGTTCATCCACCTTACTTTTAAAGTCCATATGCAACGGCTGTGTCCCAACCTTTTTCCTGTACCATTATTACTGATGCAATACTCTCCCAACGCCACTTGGGAAAGTTCCCAACTGTGGTTCTCATCCCATTTTTGACTAGTACTCTTAACATCTGCCTTACTACTTACTAGCCACTTCGGGGCCAAAGGAAAAGCCCTCCAAGGCCACTGGCCTCCGGCCTCCCGGAGCCCCCCACAGGCCCAGCAGTTGGTAAGATTAAAAGTACCTGCAATTCTTTCCATCATGTCAACATACAAATTTGTCCCTGGGGAAACAATTGGGGAAAGCGGGGGCATAGGCCAGCGGCTAAGGCTATGCAATCCTGCTTCTTTCATTATGCAGATAACAACAAGGCACATTAAGATTCCCACCATATTTTCCCTTTTACTTTCTTGACTAATTTTCTGAGCTCTGATTAAGCCATCTCAGGCGCACTTGGAGATCACCAGTAGGTTCACAGCTCCACTTGCTGGCTTCTTGTTCCGAAGACAACTCAGCTTCCGGAGTGAGCTTGTCTTGGGAGTTGATGTCCTCTGACGCTCGTGGATGTCGTTTCACACGGGTATGGTGTATCCAACGGTCATGGCCAGCAATCTTTACAGCGGTGTGGGTTGTTAGAAGTACCTGGAAAGGGCCACTCCACCTCTCAGTCAGAGGTTCCTTTTTCCACCGCTGCACCAAGACCCAGTCTCCCGGGGAGAAGTCATGTACCGGTACGTCTAAAGGCAGGCGCTGAAAGGAGGCTGCATACCTGTGAAGAGAAGACAAGACAGACTGCAAAGCAATAACGTACATATGAAGTTCACTATTACCTAATTCAAAAGTTACATTTTCTCGCATCCCAAGAGGTAAGACTCGAGGGGGCTTGCCAAACATAATTTCATATGGGGTCAATTTGAGGCCTCGTCGGGGAGTGTTTCGAATGCTAGTAAGAGCGAGCGGCAGTGCTTGAGGCCACTTAAGGTGTGTTTCAATACAGATTTTGGTGAGCAGAGTCTTTAAAGTCCTATTCATGCGTTCCACTTGTCCTGAACTCTGTGGTCTCCATGGTGTGTGTAGTTTCCAAGTAACCTTGAGAGTTTGCGCGACTTCTTGAACCACTTTTCCCACGAAGTGTTGTCCTTGATCCGACTCAATGGACTCAGGCAGGGAATACCGTGGAATGATCTCCTGCAACAAATACTTCACTACTGTAGCCGCAGTGGCAGTTCTGGTGGGCCAGGCCTCGACCCAACCAGAGAGCTGGTCTACCATGACAAGTAAAAACCCGTGATGTCCGGACCGTGGGAGCTCGGCAAAATCAATCTGCCATGCCTGTCCAGGGTACGCTGCCCAGGGTCTACCTCCCATTGGCACAGGGGGTTTCCTTCGAGGGTTTACTTTCTGGCATGTGATGCACTTGGTAGCAATGCGCTGAGCTTCTACATATAGCCCTGGAGCTACTGCTTGGCGGATCACTAGATCACCCATGGCCAAACCTCCCATATGGGTTCTTGCATGGAGCTGTTGCAGCACCTCCCGAAGTAATGGCCTGGGTATCATGACTTTCCCTCCTGGTACTATCCACCACCCCTGGGAGTTCTTTTCTGCACAAGCTTTCTGTGCAAATTTATCTTCTTCAGGGGAATACTGCGGGACTAAATCCTGGACGTCTGGCCATATGGCATGGGACATGGCCTGCTTGGATACCTCCTCCGCTTCTCCCCCAATAAATGCAGCTTCCTTTGCTGCTGCATCAGCCTTTGCATTTCCAAGCTTATGCTTTTACTCAGCAGCCTTCCCATGGTCCCGCACATGAATGACTGCTACCTCTTTAGGCTGGTGGAGTGCCTCTAGTAGCTTGATAATCTGGGGGCCATTAGCAATCTTATTCCCAGAGGCCGTAATGAAACCCCTTTCTTTCCACAATAGTCCGTGCACATGGACTGTAGAAAAAGCATAGCGAGAGTCAGTGTATATATTAACCCGCTGGTCTGTCCCCAGCTGTAATGCTCGGGTGAGCGCAGTGAGTTCCGCGGCCTGTGCCGACCATGAGCTCGGCAATGACTCCCTCCATACTACCTTATCCAAGGTTACCACTGCACATCCTGTTCGTCTTTTTCCATCGATGACAGAGCTGGAGCCATCTACGAAGTATTCAACATCTGGGTCCTCAATTGGGTCCTCAGCAAGATCAGGTCGCACCTGCATAGTTTGATTCAGGACCTCAAGGCAGTCATGCGTTGGTTTCCCTGGCTCCAGCAGCAAGGTTGCAGGGTTTAAGGCTGTAGTATGTTTGAAAGTAAGTCCTGGATTAGAGAGCAAAAATATCTCATACCGTGATTGTCTGGAGGGGTTAAGAAATTTCCCTCCCTCAGTCCCTAGGATCTGGGGAACTCCATGAGGAGTGAGTATTTCCATATCCGCACCCATGACTATCTTCTGGGCTTCTTCAACAACCACCGCTGTGGCTGCCACAGCCCGAAGACAGGCTGGCCACCCGAGTGCAACTGGATCTAGAACCTTTGAGTAATATCCCACGGGTCTCCAGGTCGGGCCCGATGGCTGTGTCAGCACCCCTGATGCAACCCCTCGATTCTCATGAACATACAGTCGATATGGCTTTTTACTGTTTGGGATGGCCAGGGCAGGGGGCTGGGTTAATGCTGCCTTCAGCAGATCAAAGGCATGCTGCATTTCTTTATTCCATTTCCATTTAGTGAGACTCTCCTTAGTCAGGGATTCATACAGCAGTCTAGCCTTCCCACCATAATCTGGTATCCATAGTTGACAGAACCCAGTTAGCCCTAGGAATGCCCGCAGCTCCTTGGGTGACTTAGGTGGGGTTAGACCTTGGATTGCCTGTATGCGATCTGCACTCAGGGCTCTGACTCCTTTTGAGAGCTTATATCCCAAAAATGTGACTTCAGGCTGACATATCTGGGCTTTCTCTCTAGAGACTTTATATCCTTTTTCCCCCAGAGTGTTTAGGAGTGACCTGGTGGCTTCCTCGCAGAGCTGCAAGTTTGGGCTTGCAACTAGCAGGTCATCCACAAACTGGAGGAGAGTCACTGCGGGGTGTGATCCCTTCCACTCCTCCAAATCCTTCTGAAGGGCAAGTCCGAAAATATGGGGGGCTGCTACGAATCCTTGTGGGAGAACTGTCCACATGAGTTGGGCTTTATGGAAGGTGTCTGGATCCTCCCATTCAAAATCAAACAATTTTTGACTGTCTCGGTGAAGGGGAATAGAGAAGAAAGCATCTTTCAAATCTAGCACTGAAAATATTTCAGCTTCCCCCGGTACTTGTGTCAAAATCGTGTGAGGGTTCAGGACTACAGGATGGTCTGAAAGGACCTTCTTATTTACTGCCTGTAGGTCTTGCACCAGTCTGTATGAGACCCCATCTGCCTTTGGCACTCCAAGAATGGGGGTGTTATAGGGTGAGGACCCTTCCACTAGCCATCCGTACCTCTTGTATTTCTCTATTAACGGCTTGAGTCCAGCTCTGGCCGCTCGGCTGAGTGGGTACTGCTTTACCCGAACGGGCCCCTCCCCATCCTTGAGTACAATCCTTACCGGGGAGACGGACTTAGCTCGCGCAGGGGTTCCATCAGCCCATACCGAGGGGTCTACTCCAGTCATGTGATCTTCTGGACTTACTGCAGGGTGTCGGTCCTCCAGGAGAGCCATCTGATAGTTCGAGCTCTGCTTGACAGGTAGCTGGACCACCATCTGATCGTCTCTGAAAAAGATCTCAGCTTGCATTTTTGTGAGTAAGTCCCGCCCAAGGAGTGCAACCGGGCAACTTGGAGAATACACAAAGGAGTGCTCGAGCAAATGGTCCCCCACTTTGGTGAGGAGTGGTTTACAAACAGGGAGTCGGGATTGCGTTCCCTCAATCCCTTCGACAAGTACGTGCTGTTCACTAGTTCCTGCACAGGGGGGGTTTTCTGGAATCATTGAAAATGTAGCCCCAGTATCCACCAAGGCTTCAAAGTTTTTGCCACCAACCCTAATGGTTACCATGGGATCTTCTCGGGCTCCAACCCGAAGGGTAGTGTCTTAGATCCCTGTCCCCTTCATTCTGAATCCTCACCCTTGTCTTCTGCCCGCATGAGGTGACCTCTCGGTTCCCTCTCTCTCTTCTCCTTCAACTTCGGGCATTCCCTCTTCCAGTGTCCTTTCTCTTTGCAATAAGCACAAACGTCTGCTCCCACTCTTTCTCCTTTCCCCTTCTGTATCCCAGCCTTTCCAGAGTTCCCTCCAGTTATAGCAGCTGCTAGTGCTGCCATCTGTCGCTGAGCCTTTTTATCCTCCTTGCGCTCCTGCACTTGCTCACGATTCCCATACACCTTATATGCAATTTCCACCAGCTCTGAAATCGGTTTCCCAGCACCTCCCTCAGTTTTCTGTAACCTCTTAGGGATATCAGCAGCAGATTGACCAATAAACATAAGATTTACCATGCGCTGGTTATCTGGGGCTTCTGGATCCAGATCCGAAAACCTGCGAAACGCCTCATACAGCCTCCCAAGGAAAGCTGAGGGATCCTCCTCTCTTCCCTGTCTCACTTCATACAACTTAGACAGATTGGTAACCCGAGGCACTGCCTTTCCCATTGCTTCCACTATAATTCCCAGATATCGTGCACTCAGCTCTCTGCCTTCGGCAGTATGATTGTCCCATCTTGGCTCTTCTACAGGGTAGGTATCACGCAGAGTATGACCAGCAGCACCCTCTGACTCAACTCTGGCTGCCGCAATACGTTCCGCTGTACCCAACACTAATCTCCTCTCCTCCAGGGTTAGGAGGGTCTGGAGCATCATCTGGACATCAGCCCAAGTGGGTCGATGAGTCTGCCCAATAGATCGAAACAGGTCCCTCATCTTTTCAGGGTCTTCACGAAAAGAGGGGCTCTGATTCTTCCAGTTAAATAAATCTGAAGTGCTAAATGGGGTGTAGACAAAAGTTGCATTGCCCCCCTCTCCAATAACCTCTCGCATCGGACAGTTCAGCACCGGCTGTGACTCTACAGGCTTGCGCAAATAATAACCCTTATTCCCTGATTCAGATGAGGCACTTGGCTGAGGCTCATGCTCTAACTCATTAGGTATGCCTTGGTACGTCGGTGGTGGTCTCTCTAAGGGCGGGGGCGGTGGTGCAGAGGGACTGGATCCCGAGGAGGCGTCTGACTCATCTTCGCTACCTGACAGGGCAACCGGAGCGCGGGTCCGGTACTCAGCCAATTCAGAATCTTCCCCCCCATTAGACTCAGGGAGTACAGGCGGCCCCCCCCCCCGAGTCTTAACAACCAACACATGAGACTTTGCTAAGTAATTCTTAATCCAAGGTGGCTGATTTTGAACCACCCACAACCAACAATCAATATAAGGAAACTGATTCCAATACCCATTCTGCATAACAATTTCATGGATAGCTATCACTTCTTTTAGCACAAAGGATCCTTTCGGGGTCCAGTGGACCCCAAATGTTGGCCACTCGAGTTGACAAAACTTAATTAAATCACCTTTTTTCATTTTTACTCTGTAATCGGCCGGCCTTGCAAATTTATTAAAATGACGTAATAAGCACCTTAGAGGAGTATCTGAATTTTCTACACGGGAGCGACCCATACCCATTTTGCCCACAAGAGTGCGCCCAAGGCACACCAAATACCAAAAAGTCCCGATAACAGAAGTTTTACTATGAGAGCTGAGCCGAAAAAAATTCCCCAGCAAACATGCACTCCCCCTGCTCTGGACCCAGAACCAAATTGGGCAAAAGGGAATTCGTATACTCACTCAGATACCCCAGAGATCTCGATCCAAATCCCAAAGTGTGTCTGGCCTCTCAAAAAAACTAAAAATTTGCACGGGATCCTTCCTTTAACTTCCCGGATATCCCGACTTTACGCCTCAAATTCCAGGGGCGAGTCCAAAAAGTCGGCTCGGTGCGCACTTCCCCTGGTACCGGAGGCGCTCCGCCGCTGGATTCCAGGGTAGTCCACGAGAAGGTCCCATCTGGGTCGCCAGGATTGTTGCAGAAATCTGCTATGGTTTGTTTCTCGGGAGGCAAAAAAAACTCTCAGTCACAGACGCACTCCATTAGCAATACAAAAGGTATATATTTGCAAATAGGGTCAGAGAGAGAGACAAAAGATCAAACCCTCTGCCCGCGGGGAACACTTCTCAGCAGGCTTTTATCCCCTCTCTCCTGAGCATGTGTACAGAAGCAGGAACTCTTACAACTCATTTCCGGTTCATACAAACATGTATGTGAATACGTCACATCATACATCGCATGTGTATTATAATTAACTACTTAAGTATGCGGGGCGGATAGGCTTATATGCATTAGCTTATTACGCGTGCTCGGAAAGAACTTCAGGTTACGAAAGGTTCAAGCTCAAGGCCAAAATAGTAATTATTCTTATCTAGCCTAAGAAATGTGAGAGCCATGAAAGAAAGTGTGATTTAGTGTAACAAAGAGATAGTAAATTTGCAGAACAAAGAGAGAGTGATACCTTAGTACAAAGAGCCCTTAGTAGCTTTTTTCCTTCAATCTCCAACCCCCGCCCCCACTTCCACCAAGGAGACAAGGAGAGCTAGCAGCTGTGTTTTTCTAACAACACTATTAATAATGCATTTTTAATAATATTTCTAACATGACCTTCATTTTGCTCAGGAAAATTAAAGATGTCCCCACAGCACTGGCAGCAGCAGGCCCTTTCCGGGCTGGAGCTGGCAGGTCCCCCGGGGAAGGTAAGGGAGAGACGGGAGCCCAGCGGGGAGCAGCCTCCAGCCCTGTGAGCCGTGGGCCTGAGCCAGAGCATCAGGGTGGCTCTGGCTGCAGCTTCCCTGCTCGCCTCAGCATCTTCTGACCCACCGTGCGCATACACGTGACCCAACACATGTGCGTGTGCCACCCATGCATCCACAGCCACCACTCAGCCTTCCCCACCCCCCCAAACGCACGCACCACCCCTGTGCACCCCCACCCACCACTGAGCCCTCCCCACACTATGTACAAGACTCCGATTTAATTGGGAGCTGTAATGTAATTACTTCTGTAGACACTAGTGACAATCACATCAATCAAGGCAACAATTATTTTGGACAGAAAATGACAAGATTTGCTAGCAGAATCCATGGGGGAAGCTAAGTCAATGTTTCCTATTTAGCAAATGACTCATTTGTTATCGGTGCCATTTGTTAAAGTGGTTTCTTCTGTAAGGTTTATCTGTGCAGCCCCAACGTCTCACCAACCTGTTGAGTGGCCTAGAGGCAAAACCGTTCCCCTCTGCCATCCCGCAGGGAGAGGGTCGGGAGCGAGCTGTCTGGGCAGCGCCATCCCTGACTGCAGCCCCTCCGGCGGGCAGGCAGGGGGAAGGGAGGGGACACGGCCCCACAGGGGGAAGGTGACAGGGGCCAAGGGGCTCCCGGGTGCCCCCCAACCCCTGGGGGGGGACTCCTGCCCAGCAAACGGTGGGGGGGGTGCGAGGTGCCCCGTGGTCGACCCCAGCAGGCTCCGCCCCCGCCACGAGAGCACCAGGCCCAGGCTGGGCATCCCTGGGCGGGTCTGGCACTGCACAGCGCTGTCCCTGGAGCTGCCTCGCCAGGGGTGTCTAGGTCCCCGGCTCTGGCTCATCTGTCCCCTGTTGACGATCCTCAGGCTCATCTGCAGGGGAGGAAGGACCACTCCTCGTGCCAGGCCATATGGAAGGATACAAATCTTCCTTGCCTCCTGCAGGGGAACAGCAGTGGGGTTTCCCAGTCACGCACCGCTCAGCCGAGAGACCCTGGGGGTGCGTCTTGCCCCAGGAGCTGGACACAGCCTCCCACCCCGGGGTGGCCGCGTGCTGGCCGGGGACCGTGCCAGGCGTCCTGCCCTGCATGGCCTGTGGGAGCTGGGAGCACGTGTGCCAGGGATGCCCTGGAGGAAATCCCAGATGAGCGGCTGCTCAGGCTGGCATCCCTGTCAGGTTGTCTCTAGCTGGCAGATCAAGCCATGGGAATGAGCTGGGGACGTAGTGGAAGGGAAACTGGTGTTACCTGGAACGTGGCGCCCATGTGCCATGTCATGTGCCGGCCTCACAGCTGGCAGGGCCAGGTTGGTGCAGGGGGCACCGTCCACGCCGGCATCGGGGGGCCGAGACCGACCTGTCACCTGCAGCCCCGCGCTGCTCTTCTCCACGGGCTGCTCCAGAGCCATGTGCTCCACGCGGCAGATATACTGGGCCCCCTGGTCTCTCTGCACCGTGGGGGTGAAGCTGAGTTTTGTTTCCTGCTGGAAGCTCTCCCCGTTCAGTGTCTGCAAGGCCGTGCCAGGCTGAATGCTGTAGTCTTCTGTGGCCCGCAGGACCACAGGAGGAGCCTCTCCCTTGCCTTTCCGGAGCCAGGTCACCCTCAGCTCGGCCGGGAAATGCCCCGAAATGCAACAGCTCAGGGTGACTCTGCTCCCCACGGTCACTGACTCGGGCTGGGAGATCTGCGACAGCGCCGGGGGCCGCAAGAGACCTGGGGAGGGAAAGGCCCAGAGACGGGCAGCGGCCGTGTTAGGGGAGCCGGGGCCCTGGCAGAGCCTGCTTCCCCTCCCCTCGGACAGGGGAGATCGACCCCACAGCAGGGCTGGGACCCCTGGATCGCCCGGGTTGGGGTATTGCTCAGCCCAGACTGATCCGCCTCTCCAGCGGGGAAGTGGAGCGAGGAACATTGTTCCCATCTCCCCTTCACCCCCTCAGTGGCCTGCTGGGGGGCAGCCATCCCTGCTCCTCCCGTCTCAGCCCCGGGCAGCCCCCTCCTCACCGGTGTCCCCCAGGCGCAGCTCCCCCTCCACCGGGGGGTCGCCGGGGCGGTGCTGCACGGACACTCGCAGCCCCGGGCGGGTCAGGCTCCGGCTGGGCGCTCTCCAGACGCTCGTCGCCGTGAAGGTGCCGTCTGGGTTGGGGCTGATCTCGCTGGGCTCAGACCTTTCCCAGGCTTTCCCGTCCCAGCTCCAGGCGATGCGGTGGATCCCGCGGGGGTAGAAGCGGAGCAGGCGGATGGCGAAGGGCACCTCGTCCGGGGGGTCCCAGTGCGGTAACACCTGGATCCTGGACAGCTCCGGCCGTGCTGGGGAGACAGCAGGAGTTAGCAAGCGCAGGGCCCAGGGAGCTGGGGGCGCTTGTACCCCTGGGATCCCCGAGGAAATCCCTGTCTCCTTGCTGCCTGGTCGGGGATCCCTGCCAGGTTGTTCCCCGTGCGGCAGGTCCCGCAGGCCCCAGCACCCAAGCTCTGGGGAGCAGGGGGAGATCTTTGCCCCATTCCCCAGCTCCTCTCGGCCTGTCCTGCTCGGGTGCCAGTGAGGGGCCACGTGGCCACCAGACCTAGCAGACGGGGGCCCAGCTCCATCAGAGAAGTCAGTGAGACGGGAGCTGCTTCATGCTCATGTGCTGCGTTGTGCGCCAGCCTCACAGCTCATGGGGCAACATTGGGGCAGGGGGCACCATCCACGCTGGTGTCACGGAGCTGAGACCAACCTGTCACCTGCAGCCCCGCGCTGCTCTGCTCCATGGGCTGCTCCAGGGCCACGTGCTCCACGCGGCAGAGATACCGGGCCCCCTGGTCTCTCTGCACCGAGGGGGTGAAGCTGAGGCTTGTCTCCTGCTGGAAACTCTTCCCGTCTGGCGCCTGCCTGGCCGTGCCCGCTTGGATCCTGTAGTCATCTGAGTCTGCCAGGGACACAGCACGAGCCTCTCCCTTGCCTTTCCGGAGCCAGGTCACCCTCAGCTCGGCCGGGAAATGCCCCGAAATGCAACAGCTCAGGGTGACTCTGCTCCCCACGGTCACTGACTCGGGCTGGGAGATCTGCGACAGCGTCGGGGGCCGCAGGAGACCTGGGGAGGGAAAGGCCCAGAGACGGGGAGAGGCCGTGTTAGGGGAGCCCGGGCCCTGGCAGAGCCTGCTTCCCCTCCCCTGGGACAGGAGAGATCGACCCCCGCAGCAGGGCTGGGACCCCTGGGATCGCCCGGGTTGGGGTATTGCTCAGCCCAGACTGATCCGCCTCTCCAGCGGGGAAGTGGGGCGAGGAGACTCCAAGACGAGTGGTTGCTCCTTAAGGAGACGATCCTCCAAGCCCAGCGGGAGGGCATCCCAACACGGATCAAAGGGGGCAGGAAGGTGCAAAAGCCCCCATGGCTCGCCAAAAGCATCCAGGAACGTCTCCTAGCTAAAAGGGAGGCGCACACCCAATGGCGGGGGGGGCCACCCCCAGGGAGGACTGCACTGCGGTTGTGCGGGGTTGCGGGGGAGGCAGGTCAGGAAGGCCAAGGCGGAGATGGGACTGGGACTAGCCAACCGGATCAAAGACAACAAGACATCCTTTTTTAAATACATCGGGGGCAAAAAGAAGGTACCGGGTAATTTGGGGCCCCTGCAGGACATTTGGAAATTTGGTCGTCACGCCATATGACAAAGCCAACATATTTAACGATTTCTTTGCCTCCATTTTCCTGAGCAGGGGCCGGAACAGTCACCCCCCACCACCGGGCCCTCCTCAGGCCCCAGGGGAGGCGCACCCAGACCCAGGGTCAGGGAGGACCTAGTCAGGGAACGTCTGGCGGGACGGGATGTGTTCAAGTAAGTTGGTCAGGACGATCTCCACCCCCGAGTGCTGAGGGAATTGGCCGAGGTCATTGCGGGCCCCCTGGCACGGCTGTACGAGCACTCATGGTGCTCTGGAGCAGTACCAGAGGACTGGGCCAACATCGTTTCCATCTTCAAAAAGAGAGGAAGGAGGACCCGGAAAACTATAGGCCAGTTAGTCTTATGTCGATCCTGGGCAAGGTTTTTGAGACAATTATTCTGGCACATGTCCGCAAGGGGCCAGCAGGGGAGATTATACTTAGGGGCAACCCACACAGGTTCCTTCGAGGCAGGTCCTGTCAGACCAACCTGGCGGCCTTCTGCAACCAGGTCACCAAATCCTTAGACGCAGGGGCAGCAGTGGACATAGTCTTCCTGGACTTCCGGAAGGCCTTCGACACTGTCTCTCACCCCATTCTCATTAAGAAACTGGGGGGCTGCGGTGTCGACACCCACACAGTCAGATGGGTTGCCAACTGGCTGGGGGGCCACACACAGAGAGCGGTGGTGGACAGGTCATTTTCGGCCTGGAGAGATGTGGGCAGTGGGGTCCCCCAGGGCTCGGTCCTCGGGTCTGCACTGTTCAACATCTTCATCAGCGACTTGGATGAGGGGGTAAAAAGCACCCTGTTCAACTTTGCTGATGACACTAAGATGCGGGGGGATGTGGGCACACTAGAAGGGAGGACTAGGCTGCAATCGGACCTACACAGATTACAGGGGTGGGTGGATGAGAACAGGATGGGTTTCAACACCGACAAGTGCAAAGTGCTGCACCTAGTGGGGAACAACTGGCACCGTACCTACAGGCTGGGGAACTCCCCTCTTGTCAGCACGGAGGTGGAAAGGGATCTGGGGGTCATCACTGACTCCAAGATGAACATGGGCTGGCAGTGTGGGGACGCGGTCAGGAAGGCCAACCACACCTTGGCATGCATCCACAGATGCATCTCGAGCAGGTCCAAGGAGGTGATCCTCCCCGTCTATGCGGCACTGGTCAGGCAGCAGCTGGAGTACTGCGTCCAGTTCTGGGCACCGCACTTCAAGAGGGATGTGGACAGCATGGAGAGGGTCCAGAGGAGGCCACTCATATGATCGGGGGCAGCAGGGCAGGCGCTACAAGGAGAGGCTATGGGACCTGAACCTGTTCAGCCTCCACAAGAGAAGGCTGAGGGGGGATCTAGTGGTCTGTTACAAACTAGTCAGGGGGGACCAGCAGGCCCTGGGGGAGTCCCTGTTCCCCCGAGCACCGCCAGGCGTGACCAGGAATAACAGTCACAAGCTGGCAGAGGGGAGATTCAGGCTAGATATCAGGAGACTTCACGGTCAGGGCGGCTAGGATCTGGAACCAACTTCCAAGAGAAGTGGTGCCGGCTCCTACCCTGGGGGGCTTTAAGAGGAGGCTGGATGAACACCTTGCTGGGGTCGCTTGACCCCACTACCCTTTCCTGCCATGGCAGGGGGGTTGGACTTGATGATCTGCTCAGCTCCCTTCCAACCCTAACAACTATGAAACTATGAACATAGTTCCCATCTCCCCTTCACCCCCTCAGTGGCCTGCTGGGGGGCAGCCATCCCTGCTCCTCCCGCCTCAGCCCCGGGCAGCCCCCTCCTCACCGGTGTCCCCCAGGCGCAGCTCTCCCTCCACCGGGGGGTCGCCGGGGCGGTGCTGCACGGACACTCGCACTCGCAGCACCAGGTGGGTCAGGCTCCGGCTGGGCGCTCTCCAGACGCTCGTCGCCGTGAAGGTGCCGTCTGGGTTGGGGCTGATCTCGCTGGGCTCAGACCTTTCCCAGGCTTCCCCGTCCCAGCTCCAGGCGATGCGGTGGATCCCATGGGGGTAGAAGTGGAGCAGGCGGACGGCGAAGGGCACCTCGTCCGGGGGGTCCCAGCGCGGTAACACCTGGATCCCGGACAGCTCCGGCCGCGCTGGGGAGGCAGCAGGAGTTAGCGAGCGCGGGGCCCAGGGAGCTGGGGGTGCTTGTACCCCTGCGATCCCCAGGGAAATCCCTGCCGCCTTGCTGCCTGGTCGGGGATCCCTGCCAGGTTGTTCCCCGCGCGGCAGGTCCCGCAGGCCCCAGCACCCAAGCCGTGGGGAGCAGGGGGAGATCTCTGCCCCGTTCCCCAGCTCCTCTCGGCCTGTCCTGCTCGGGTGCCAGTGAGGGGCCACGTGGCCACCAGACCTAGCAGACGGGAGCCCAGCTCCATCAGAGGAGTCAGTGAGACAGGAGCTGCTTCATGCCCATGTGCTGCGTTGTGCGCCAGCCTCACAGCTCACGGGGCAACATCGGGGCAGGGGGCACCGTCCACGCTGGGTGTCACGGAGCTGAGACCGACCTGTCACCTGCAGCCCCGCGCTGCTCTGCTCCACGGGCTGCTCCAGGGCCATGTGCTCCACGCGGCAGAGATACCGGGCCCCCTGGTCTCTCTGCACCGAGGGGGTGAAGCTGAGGCTTGTCTCCTGCTGGAAACTCTTCCCATCTGGCGCCTGCCCGGCCGTGCCCGCTTGGATCCTGTAGTCATCTGAGTCTGCCAGGGACACAGCACGAGCCTCTCCCTTGCCTTTCTGGAGCCAGGTCACCCTCAGCTCGGCCGGGAAATGCCCCGAAATGCAACAGCTCAGGGTGACTCTGCTCCCCACGGTCACTGACTCGGGCTGGGAGATCTGCGACAGCGTCGGGGGCCGCAGGAGACCTGGGGAGGGAAAGGCCCAGAGACGGGGAGAGGCCGTGTTAGGGGAGCCGGGGCCCTGGCAGAGCCTGCTTCCCCTCCCCTCGGACAGGGGAGATCGACCCCCGCAGCAGGGCTGGGACCCCTGGGATCCCCCGGGTTGGGGTATTGCTCAGCCCAGACTGATCCGCCTCTCCAGCGGGGAAGTGGGGCAAGGAACATTGTTCCCGTCTCCCCTTCACCCCCTCAGTGGCCTGCTGGGGGGCAGCCATCCCTGCTCCTCCCGCCTCAGCCCCGGGCAGCCCCCTCCTCACCGGCGTCCCCCAGGCGCAGCTCTCCCTCCACCGGGGGGTCGCCGGGGCGGTGCTCCACGGACACTCGCAGCCCCGGGCGGGTCAGACTCCGGCTGGGCGCTCTCCAGACGCTCGTCGCCGTGAAGGTGCCGTCCGGGTCGGGGCTGATCTCGCTGGGCTCAGACCTTTCCCAGGCTTTCCCGTCCCAGCTCCACGCGATGCGGTGGATCCCACGGGGGTAGAAGCGGAGCAGGCGGACGGAGAAGGGCACCTCATCCGGGGGGTCCCAGCGCGGTAACACCTGGATCCCGGACAGCTCCGGCCGCGCTGGGGAGACAGCAGGAGTTAGCGAGCATGGGGCCCGGGGAGCTGGGGGCGCTTGTACCCCTGGGATCCCCAGGGAAATCCCTGCCGCCTTGCTGCCTGGTCGGGGACCCCTGCCAGGTTGTTCCCCGTGCGGCAGGTCCCGCAGGCTCCAGCACCCAAGCCGTGGGGGGCAGGGGGAGATCTCTGTCCCGTTCCCCAGCTCCTCTCAGCCTTTCTCTGCTGCTGCAGCCAGTTTGGGGCCGTCCCCCGGCTGCATATGGCAGCACCCCTGACTGTCCCCCAGCTCCGGGAGCCAGGCCGCACTCACCCCACACCCGGATCTCCCGGGACTCCCGCTGCTCCCAGTTGCGCTCGGCCCCGTGGTGGAAGCAGCACCGGACGCGCGCCCCGTCGTCCTGCACCGCGGCGGTGAAGGTCAGGGAGGCTGTGAGGCCGGTCGCGCTTCTCTCCTGCGTCGCGGTCCAGCCCGGGGGGAGGGCGGGTAACAGTGGCAGGTGCTCGGGGTCGGCCGTGTCCCCCTGCGGCTCGGTGGCCGTCCTGTCCTCGCCCTGGATCCGCTCCCATGTCACGGTTGTGTCCTCAGGGAAGGTCCCCTCCATGCAGCAGCGCAGGGTCACCTCCTGGCCCAGCAGGCACTGTTTCGGCCCCTGCACCTCAGAGATGGTGTAGGGGAGTTTCCCACCTGGGGAAGGAGCAGGGGTCAGTTTGGGCTCATGTGGGAGAAGCATCCGGCCCAGGACTGGGGTAGGGACACGGGGTTGCCGAAAGCAGGGTGTAAAACCCAGGCAGGTGCCGTTCTCCATGGACAGGCGTCCGTCTGCACCCTGTCCTTGCCACCCCCACCCCAGCCCGTCGCCCTCTCTCACGGCTGCAGCGCAGCGACACCAACCACCGTTACCTTTCCTCCTCCTCCAGCAGTAAAAGGCTGCGGCAACTGCAGCTCCTGCTCCCACCGCGATCCCCAGGGATGCTCCGATCACAGTGCTGGTGCAATCCAAGGCCCCGCCTGGGACAGGACCAGGAGGGTAGTGAAAGCCCAGCTTGGCGGCCCAGGGCCCAGCCGCTCCTCTGCAACCCGTCTCTGCCAGGGCCCGGCACAGACTCACCTGCCACGTCCAGGGGGAACTCCTCGTGCAGGGGCTGCCCCAGCGCCGCGTGTCGGGCGCGGCAGGCGAAGATGCTGCCGGCGTCGCGCAGGTCGGGGATGAAGGTGTAGGTCAGGGTAAGGTTGAAGGTCCCGTCCGGATTCCTTTGGGGGCTGGAGCGAGTGGAGCCGTGCAGGACCTGCCCATCTCTCAGCCATGCCACATCCACGTCCTCAGGGTAGAAGCCCCCCACGTGGCAGGGCAGGGAGGTGATGGCACCGGCCACGGCCACACGCTGAGGGATGGAGATGCTCGGGGGAGCTGGGAGGAGAGAGAGAAAGTCCCTGCGCTGGGTGTGGGGGTCTGAGCACCAGCCCTGGGTCATTCCCAGGAGCTGCTCGGCTCCCACTGGTGCTCACAGCCACCTGGAGACACATGTGGGGCCCCTCTCTGGCCCTCACCAAGCACATGCAGGGTGGTGCTCCCCTGCTGCTGCTGTGCCCCGTAGCCCACGACACATCTGTACAGCCCCTCATCTGCCAGCGTCACCCTGGTCAGTGTGAGGGAGGCATTTCCCTTCTCCAGCTCCTTTTCATTCAGGTTGCCTTCAGTCTGTGCCCAGTTCCTGCCCTCCTCGTACTGTGCAATTGTCTCTTCCCAGAGGTACCAGATCACCCGCAGGGAGAGCAGGGTCACCGGCCTCCCAACATCGAAGTGGCACCGCAGCCAGGCCTTGGTGCCCAGCAAGGCCTGGGAGTGGGGATCCATCATCACCCGCAGCTGGGAGCCTGCAGGGAGGGGAAAGACAGGCATGAGACAGCATGGGGTATGGCCATGCAGGGGGAGATGCTACTCTGGACCCCTGAGCTGGTGCTGGGTGGATGGGACAGGTGCCTGCTGCACTCTGGCTGCTTTGGGGTGCGGTGGACACTGGACCCCCAAACACCCAACCCATGGGGTCCCCTTGGACATGCCCTTAGCTGGATGCTGTTGTGGCTTCTCTTTGCAGTGCTGTGCATAGGGTGAGGCTCAGCTGTGCATGCGCTGGGACTGGCCATGGCCCCCTACTCTGGGGTGTCTGGCATGAACTCCCAGCAGTAGTGGTGGCGGGAAGTGGGTGCAGTGGGGAGGGTCTGGGCTCTGGCCCACACCCGGGCTGGGTCTGTGGGCATCTGAGCTCTGCTTCTCCTCTGCAGCTGCCTGTCTGGGACCTTTTGTGGGCAGGCAGGGATGGATCTGTCTATGCTATGGCACCATGGGCCCTGGGGCTGAGATGCATGGAGGTTTGGATTTACTTGCTGTCCTGATGAAGAGGAAGGGAAGGAGGAAGACGATGAGAGACCCCAGCCCCATGGATCCAAGTCGGTGTCTGTTCTGCTTCCTTCTGCAGCCGGGCAAAGTCCCCAGTGGTTTCACTTTCCCGTGGGGAGGAGCAGAGCAGAGTCCACAGGGAGCAGCAACACCTGCCCGGCACTGAGGGGGAGGGTACAGGTGCCCCAGGGCGGACGTGGTTTCTCAGCCCCCTGAGTGCCGCACCCAAAGCCCTGCAATGATGTCTGCCCCTGTGCCAGGGTACATGTGTCCATGCCAGGCTGTGGCTTTCCATGCCCCAGCCCCTGCCATACACCAGGGATGTCCCTGAGGGTGCTGGGAGGCAGATGAGAGCCCTCCTTCCCTTGGGCCTGGGTTGGGCGTTGTGTTGCGTCATGTCGGGGCTTCCACTGTCGCTTTGCTCAGAGCTTGGCCCAGGGCCTGCAGGGGAAGCCCTGACGAGGGCACATGGGAGCTTCCTTTCAGACATGGGAAGGGCTGCCGTCAAGAAGCGGGAAGGCACCTTCTCTCCGTTGCCGCCAAGAGGAGGATGCAGACCCGTGGCTTGAAGTTGCAGCAAAGCTGGTCTGGATTGGAGATCTGGGAACACCTCTTCCCTGTGTGCCAGGCTGCTTGGTGCACCTGCCACTTTAAGACCGGAGGCTGAGTGGGAACAGCCCGCAGGTGGGTAAGGGGTGATCAGGAAGTCAGCCGACTGGAAGGGGCGAGGCTTGGGGCATATAAACCCAGACCCAGTTGAGTAGGCTGTCCAGCCCTGAGTGCCATGGGGAGAGGCGCTCTTAGCTGCAGGGTTGCAGAGGGCTCCTGGAGGTATTGGGGGAAGGTCTGGTTCCTGGTGGGGACCAGGGGGGTCTGGTGCTGGCTTCAGCTTGGGCATTAGGTTGGGCAGAGCCTGCAAAACTGGCCCTTTAGGCAATGCCTACGGCCTCCTGCGGTGGTAAGAGTAAGACCAGGCTTGGAAAATCCCAGGACAGCCTCCCGCTTACCAGGAATTGATAACAGGAGGGCAAGAAACAGGGAGAGGCCCCTTGGGGAGTCAGATGAGCAAGGGCTGAGCAGGCACCACGGGGTACCATGCCCGCCCCTTGGATGAACACATGCTGCTGCACCAGGGCTGGGCCAAATACAGCCCAGGGGCTGAATCTGGCCTGCCAGGCACTTTTCTTTGGCCCACGTGCAGGCAGCCCCCCGTTAATCATATCCAGCCCAGCCTGCGGCTGCCCGTGCTGTGCTCCGCGTGGGGCTGAGCCCGGCCCTTCCCCTGGGGCAGTGGCTGCGTTCGCACCCTTGTGTGCTGGGGGTCACTGGCCCTGGCCCCGGCCAGCTAGTGCCCAGCTCTAGGCAGGGCGGCTGCAGCCGCCCTGGGAACTGCTTGGCTCCTGGGGCCCCCGGGGCTCCTGCTCCTGTCTCTGCTGCAGCTCCGGGCGGCAGGGAGGGAAGCAGGGGTGGGCGGGGGGCAAAGGGGCGGCTGGGTGGGAGTGTGGGTCGCAGACCCCTCTGCCAGGAGGGTCGTGGAAGGAGGGTCTTGCCCCTCCACTCAGGGTCAGACCCACATCGGATTCGGGGTCGGGATGGGATTTTTCCCCCTTGGTCAGATTGGTTCAGACTGGGGCTCTCGTGAGCGTCTCTTGACCCCTTTGCAGTGAACCAGGACGCTGGTGCTGCGGTCCCCCTGCTTTCCCCGGGGCAGGTGGGGGTGCTGTCACTGCTGATGGCCGTCTCATGTGGGGCTGAGATGCGGGATTGTCTGGGACGGCTTGGACAGGGCTGATGCTGCCCCAGGCAGGGGCTGGACAAGACGGGACCCCGCAGGTCCCTCCCAGCCCCACTGCTCTGAGTCCATGATGGGGATGTGTCCAGGCTGGTTTGGACAGGGCTGATGTGGCTACAGAGGAGTCTCCCATTTCCATAAAGTGGGCATAAAGCCACGGTTAACTCTGCATCTGCCAGGACGCCTGGGCTCTCAGGAAGGGGCGGGGGTGCAGGCTGGGGACTGGGAGCAGGGGGGCTGGCAGCTGGGCAGTGAGAGCACCAGGCTCCCAGCCCTGCGTCCCTGCCCCCAGCCCCCCCGAGAGCCCAGGCATCCGGGCTCCCACCTCCCCTACTCCCCCTCCCTCCCAGGGAGCTCAGGCATCCGGGCACCCAGCCCCCCCTCCCTTTTTCCTTCCCTGCATGCCGTGCGCTTGGAGCACACCCCCTGGATCACGCCCGGCTCCTCCTCTGCTGTCATCCCCGCCTGCTCTCTGCCAGTGCCCAGCATGGACCTGGACACGGGCTCCAGCTTCCCCCCGCACGTCATGGCCCGGGTGCAAATCCAGCCACCGGAGCAGGGGGCCACAGAGGTCACGGCCATGACCACGACCGCCGGGCGCCTGCTGGACAGCCGCAGCCTGGACGGGATCAGCCAGGCCTATGGGTCGTCCCGGGGCCCCGAGGGCCGGCGTGCCACCATCTCCAGCGCCCTGGAGCTGGAGGGCACGGTGAGCCGCGACGGGGACCTCACCCACTTCGTGGCCAACAATCTGCAGCTGAAAATCAAGCTGAGCTCCCGGGGCAGCCTGGATGAGGCCGAGCCCTCCGGCCCGCGGGCTCGCGCCCGGGCCCCCGACATCCCCGCCGTGGACCCGGCCGTGCTGCGGGAGCTGGAGGCCGCGGCCCGCGAGCTGGCGCTGCGCGTGGACCGCCTGCTGCGGGGCCTGAGCGGGGCCGTGCAGGACATGACGGCGCTGAGCGTGGGCTACATCCAGACCTACCGTGATGCCGTGGACGGGCTGGGCGAGGCCGTGGACATGGGCATCAAGGGCATGTATACACTGCTGGCGCGTGGCGAGGAGCTGGACCGCTCCATGCAGCCCGTCCATGCCCTGGCCAAGCAGATCCGCGAGCTCAAGCGGACCCTGGAGGTCTTCGAGGCACTGTGCAAGTAGCAGCAGCCCCCCCGCTCCCAGTCCCCTCCCGGGGACCCAGGTGTCCCCACTCCCAGCTCCCTCCGGCTCTCACCCACCAGCCCCCATCCCCTCCCAGAGACCCCCGGCATTCGGGCTCTCAGCTCACCGGTCCTCCCACCCACTTGCCCCCCACCCCGTCCCTGCCAAGAGGACCCCCCCAACCCATCATATCCCCCTCCCCTCCACAGGAATGTATTTATTCTCCGTGATGTGCTGCTTGGCCCCGAGCAGGGGCTGGTGAGTGCCACCAAAGGGAGTCTTGTCTTTGTTTTCCATGGGAGGAGAGCAAGGCTGGATTGCCCAAGGGATTTAGGCACCTGCAGAGACAGACTGGAGCTGGGGGGACAGGTCTAGGGGCTGGTGCTGACCCAGACATAATTTCTTCTGATCCTGCCCTTCATGGATCTCCGGCCTGCTTGGAGATGCCCCCGACCCTGCCCAGCCGCTGGTGTTAGGATGTCCGGCCACTGCTCCCTGCCATTGTAAGTCCCGTCGGTGTCTTTTGTACGTCTGTACGGTGCATCTCGCACAGGCTGCTCAGGGCTGCTGTGTGCTGGGGCCTGAGGTACGCACAGCCCCTGCCTCAGTTTCCCTGCGTCCTGCAGAGAATGGGGCTGGGCTGGCCATTAATAAAGCAAAGGACTTCCTCATCCTGGCTCTTCCCTGGCTGGGGGCTATCGCGGGGGAAGCAATCGCAGGCAGATGCCCATGTCTGGATCTTCGGGGGGTCTGTGCTGGGGGGTCTTGGTTAAGGGAGAGGGCAGCCCTGGGGTTACAGGTGGTCTTTTCAGTTCCTAAACCTCCTTCTTTCCACCCTGGGGTGGCCCATGACAGCTGGGCCAAGGCAGGAGTTTAGGGTGCTGTTTAGTGCCCCCCCCCAAAGGTGTGAGTGTGTCGTGATCCCAGGTCTGAATGCACGGATGTTGTTTGGCTTTGCTGAAGTTGGAGGTGGCTGACCCAGGGCATGGGGTGCATGTGGCCTAGGGGACCGCTATGTGCGGCACGGGGCTGCTTGGTCAGGCAGCCCGGTGGGATGCAGGGCAGGGAGCAGAAAGCAGAGCAGCAGCTCAAGCAGAGCAGCAGGACCAGAGCAGCCTCTCCCCGGGCACATTCCCTGAGCCCAGGGACTCTCCTGGGCAGCCGTGGCACTCTGGGGTGTCCCAAGCTCCCTTTCGGGGCGGGCAGGGATTCACACCAGCAACCCGGAGCCTCCCCATAGGGATCCTGCATGCCAGAGGCAGTCTTGGGAGCTCGGCTCCCTTGTTTTCCTCCAGGCTGAAAGCCCACCGGAGAGCAGAGCGCCGGCGGCTGCCCAGAGGGCACTGTAGGCCTAGTGCAGGGGCTTCTGAGCCTCAACGGAGGTGGGCGACCGTTGGTGCGGCACGCGGCACAGGGAGCAGGGCCGGGGCTTGGCTGCTGCTGTCATCAGTCACCCGGCGTTCCCTAGAGCTCAGCATAGCGTGCCGGAAGCGCGCTGTGCGGCAGGGTGTGTTGGTGCGTTGTGCAGGGGTGGGACATGTGTCAGGGGCATGGCATCAGGTGTCAGGGAACGGCTTGCAAGGGAGCTAAAAAACAAACCCTCAAAATGGCGCTAACACCATTGGAAAGAACCAGGCCGCCCGTTTTGAGGCTCTGAAGTGTTGGAAACATCAGGACCAGGTCCTGTCCAGGCTGCCTGGACGCTGGCTCCAGGTCTGGGGCCTGTACATGGAGGAGGACGTGGGTGGATTGGAAAGAGCCCAGGGCAGCAGAACTCATCCGGGGCCTGGGAGGCAGGGCGGAGGGGGCCGGGCTGGAAGAGTGGGGGTGAGCGAGTCTGGAGAGGAGACTGGTGGGGATCTGATCCCCGTCTCCCCAGCCCTGAAGGGCGACGACAGAGGAGTTGGAGATGCGCTTTTCTCTGCGGCTGCACAGGACGGGGCGGGGAGCAATGGCCTCAAGCTGCAGCAGGGGAAACTGAGGCTGGAGACAAGTAGGGATTTGTTGACCCTGAGCGTGACTGAGGGTCAGAACAGGCTGCCCGGAGAATGGGGAGTCTCCATGCCCAGAGGTTTCCAAGAGCAGGATGCACAGATCCGTGGTGGAGTCCAGGAGGATTGTTCCTGGAGCAGGGGCTGAACCAGACGGGAGGTCCCTTGCAGCCCCGCTCTCCCCGCAGGACCTCTCTCCAGGTGCAGAGCGGGGAGCCCAGGCTGTAGCACAGAGGAGATAAAGCCCAGCAGCAATACAGGATAAAACAGATGGGCAAAATGCGGCCCATGTGCCGGATGTGGTCTGCCAGGCCATTCTTTCTGGCCTGCGGAGCCCCTAAAAAATTTAGAAAACTAATATTTATCTGTCCCTGGCTGCCTGTCATGTGGCCCTCAATGACTTGCCAAAACTCAGAAAGTGGCGCTCCACCCAAAATAATTGCCCACCCCTGGGCTAAAAGAAGCCTGTGCCTGCACCATGCTGACTGTACTGGCACGATGGGCCCCGCACCGTGGCTGCGTACCCAGTGACTGGGTCCAGTCTCCCTGGCTCGGCCTCCAGCAGCAGCAGGGCACAGCACACGTGTGCAGATGACGCAGGTTTGGCTTTTCTACCTGTAGGGAAATTAGCCACGGGTGAGGCTGCCTTAGCCATGCCAATGGATTAACTGCCCTGTCCATTATGTGTGGGCCTTCTGCTCCACCCCAGAACTGGCTGCATCTGAGTCCTTCCCTGGACAGTGTTATATGTGGCCTTTCTGCTCCACCGGAGAGCTGGCCGCATGGGAGCCCTCCCTGGGCAGTTATGTGGTTGTTTGGCTCCACCACAGAGCTGGCCACACCCAAGTCGTCCCTGGGCAGAGTAACTTGCAGCTCCTTTGCTCCACCCTAGAGCTGGCTGCATCCCACCCGGACCTGCACAATGTTATGTGTGGCCAGTTCTGCTGCACCCCAGAGCTGGCTGCATCCAAGTCCTCCTTGGGCAGAGTTATATGTGCCCTCCTGCTCCACCCCAGAGTTCACAGGGCAGCTCCAGGCAAGCTCGCCCACTCCAAACCAGCCCAGCCATGGCCTGGCCTGACCTGGTCCTAGACCTGCACAACAACAAGGATCAAAGACCCCAGAGTCCCCAGCCCTGCCCCAGGTCAAGCAGGGGGGCGAAGCCACAGCCAGGGGGGTGGGGTGACACCCTGGGGAGTCCCCAGGAGAGGCCGTGCCACTGCTCAGAGCAAGGCAAACCCCCCCAGGCCGTACGCATTGGACTGGGGTAACAGCCCCTCCCCACCCCATGGGGAAGCAGGGCGAGCCCCGGAGCCTGGGGATGCCAAGGCAGGCGTGGTGCCCTGAGGGTCTCTGAGAGCTCAGGGCAAGGACTTGGGCGCAGGAGGTCGGATGGCCCCGCCTGCCAGGGGAGCCACGGGGCCTGGGCCAGCAACTGGGGCAGAGCAGCAGGCCCTGGGCTGTACTGGGGGGCTCCCCGCGGAGAGGGGATGGAGGGGACCCAGATGGGGTGGGGGGGAGGACTGCACACACCGCCTGCTGCATGTGACACGCACACACCAAGCATCCAGGCCCCACACACACGCTACTCACATGTCTGGGACACACAATGCAGACAACTCGGGCATCCTCAACATGCACAATGTGGGTGTCCTGGGCACACCCATGCTCACACCAATCTGGGCTGAGCAATACCGCAACCTGGGGGATCCCAGGGGTCCCAGCCCTGCTGCGGGGTTCAATCTCTCCTGTCCGAGGGGAGGGGAAGCAGGCTCTGCCAGGCCCCAGCTCCCCTAACACGGCCTGTCCCCGTCTCTGGGCCTTTCCTTCCCCAGGTCTCCTGCGGCCCCCGGCGCTGTCACAGATCTCCCAGCCCGAGTCAGTGACCGTGGGGAGCAGAGTCACCCTGAGCTGTTGCATTTCGGGGTATTTC
>NC_143400.1:27042859-27066345 GCF_052110815.1 Crocodylus siamensis
CAGCAGGGAGAGGCAGGGGGCAGATGAGCCAGAGCCATGGACCCACACACCCCTGGCGAGGCAGCTCCAGGGACAGCGCTGGGCACTGCCAGACCTGCCTGGGGATGCCCAGCCTGCGCCTGGTGCTCCCTTGGCGGGGGCCTCACCCGCTCCCCCACTTCTCTCTGCAGGGCCCTGCCCCCCGAGACGACACCCCGGAGCTCCCCAGGCTCCCACACGCTGAGCTGGGACTGCAGCCGCACGGCTTCTGCCACAGACGCCTAAATCTAACACCGGCCTCGTCTTTGTGGAACTGGCTCTGGGGAACGTTTGACTCCCGCGATGGGACACACACGGACATAGAGCGCTGCCCTCGGGACCCTGGAGCCCCGCCAGGCTCTCACGCGAACAGGCTGGCAGCAAGTGCTTGTCCCAGGGGTGCTCGTCACACCCCTGGTGCCCGCTCGCCCCAGTCTCCCACAGCCTCCTCCTGGACTCTCAGACTGCCGGTCCCGTACGCAGCCCCTTCTCCGGGCTCCTGGACCCTCTGGCCCGGCTCAGCCCTTCCCTGGGCACCAGCCCCGAGTGGGCTCAAAATAAAACAAAGCCGCTTGCCTGTAAAACCCCGTATGTCTCTGCCTGGGGCCTTGCCTCTGCTCCCAGCCCCCGCGGAGGTGTCGTACAAGCCCCAGGTCTTCCAGAGCCCGGCTGCCCCGAGCTCCTCGCCCTGGGGCTGCCAGGGACAGAGGGCCTGCCCCGCTCAGGCTTGGCAGCTCCAGCTGGGACCCTCTCCCCCCCCGGCGAGTCTCAGGAGCCCCAACTCCCCTGCGTCTCCCTGCCCATCCCTGCCCCCACAGCCTTTTGACTCTCCACCTACTCAGGGACCCCCAGGCCTGTTCTACTCGCCCGCCAGCAAAGCCCTCCCCAGAGGTGGCTGCAGAGCCGTTATATGCAGCCCCCAGTGTCCACCCCAGACTCAGCCACAGCTCCGTGACACCTGATCCCCAGCGCCCACCCCAGAGCTGGCCACATCCCGGCGTGGAATGATTTTTTTTTTTTATTTTTTTTTCCGTTTCTTTTGCACCGGTCCTGGAAGCACTGCAATACCAGGTCAATGCATGGAATGGATGGAGCACGCTCCGGTTCCACCACCCAATACCAAAAACTAACACAGCTTTAGTGCAGCTGCTCCTTTCCTCTGCTTATAACATTAATCCAAAGCCAAAAAGCTCATGATTACCAGCCCGGACTTCAAGCATTACAGCTGGTTTAATCCTCTGGCCTGGGCCCTGCGTGCTGGGGCGGGCACACAACACCACCCACACATGGTGGGGGCCACTCATATCCACACTGAAGCTGCACTTCGGGGGTCAGACTCTGTACAACTCCCAGCAATCGGATGGCTCAGGTGTTTGGGTTTTGTGTGTGTTTGTGTGCCAAATGCCTGGGTGTGTGTGGTCCAGACACCTAGGTTCTATGTGTGCAGGCATGTGTGTGCATGCATGTGTCCAAGACACATGAGCCCCATGACTGGGTATGTTTCAGATGCTTGGTTGTGTGTGTGCATGTGTGTGCTGTGAATGCCTGGGTTTTCTGTGTGTGTGTGTGTGCATGGTTTTACCCAGCGCTGGGACGCAGGCAGGCACACTGCACTGCTACTCGACCCAGTCTTCCTTTGGCCCCAAGGGGGTGAAGTGCAGCTCGGCCTCCACGCTGTAGGTCTTCCTCTCCAGCGCCCAGCTGTGTGGATGCTGTGGGTGTTGGAGGTGTCCAAGGGCCTGGGCTCCCGCTCTCCTGTTCCCTTTTGCAGCTAGAGGACTGCCAGCTGCCCAGGGTACAACCGCGATACCAGACACCGCAGGGTCACCGCCTGCCTGGGGACCAGGAACTGCGGCCGGGACACCTCGCCCATTTGTGGAGGGTGTGGACGGTCAGTGTGTGAGCCCTGGCTTGGGCCTGGAGGTGCTGCACCTGCTTCTCTCAGACGGGACAGAGATCAACTCCTGCAGCCACAGCCTGGGGGTTTCCCCTCAGCTCCCGAATGATCTCTACTTCCCGAAGAGTTGTGGGACAAGGACCATTACCCCCACGCTCCTTCACTCCCTCAGTGACCCGCGGAGGAGCAATGATACTGCACATACCACCCCCTTGGGCAGCTAGGAGATGGTCCGGGGCCATACGATTTCCAACAGCTACTTGCCCCACCTGGGTAAGCTCATCATTGAGAGCTCCCAAAGCGTCGGCACCAGCATTGATAAAATTCTCCATGACTCCCAAATAATTTATAATGGCTTTTTCTAATTCAGCTACCCCTAGCCAGGGGAGGAAGGCCCTGGTAAATTGGTGAAACCCCGTGTGTCGGAGAACCAGCGGGTTCTCAACTGCACGCCAAAGTCTGGGCGAGCCAGGCGGGAGTTAGACACTTCATGCCACGAGAGGCTGGAGTGCAAGTCCAACGTCGGGACGACTCTGCCCAAGGTACAGGGGCCGACTCAGTTCCACGGTAGAGTCGTATGGGCGTCATCCCACATAGCCAGTACAAACCGGGAGCTGCTGCAGTACTAAGATCCCTACAGGGTGCATTTCCCTCCCGACATGTTCGACTGACCTGTAGGTGTAGGAAGGGGCACGTTGGCTTTCCACCGTTCGGGGGGAGATCTTGATTCGTTACAGAAAACAGGACCTAACACCACATGAAAATCAAAGCCATCGAACACTAAACTAGACATCACATGACAGTTCCTATCTGAGGGTGTAAAGATGGCGATGGGCGCCCCGTCACAAAAATGGGACTGAACCTCTCCTGACACTTTCCCCTTTTCTCAGTCCCCGGCCAGGTGAAGCTCACCTTGCATCTGGGGTAATGCCCTACAAAGTAGCCAGCCTCCCCCGTCCTTCCTGTCTTATTAAACTTATAACAGAGGGCCACTTCCAGCCCTGAGGACAATTTCCAGTTGTCTCGAGCCGCTTTCCACCACGTCGGTATTGACAGCTGGTTTCTGCTAGAAAACCTGACAAAGCTGGTATTGGAGTCAGTTCCCCAAACCTCAAGGGGGATCGGCACCCCAAGCATTGGCATCTCCTGGGTTGGGTGCGTGGGCCCATGTATGCATACCCAGCAATATGTAAGGTTTCCTGCACGAGCAATACTCTGTCTCAAGAACACAACACTGTTTTCTTCCCATGCCTCAACTGGAAACCCTTACCAAGAGGCAAAGCAAAAGAAGGGACAACATCTCGGGACCTGCCTGAGCGCTGTCCCAACGCAGCTATCTCTTGGAGCTCTGAGGAACTTTCTTTGGCTACAACTTCGGTCTCCAGCATGCTGCTAATAACACAACACTAATCACAAGAATATAAAACAGCATCACTCCCTGGGGAGTTTCTCAATCTACGCAATTATCTGCAATTTTCCCACGGGTTAGTGCTATTCACACTAATATTACTAAACTATATTAGTACACAGAACTAAAGTTCATAGCTTCGAATGAAGCCTGGCTAGCCGGGTAGGCTATCTTCGAGACTTTGTCGACTGATCTTCACTCGCAGGAACTCTTCGACATGTCGGCGTCTGACCTTCACTTACAGGATCGTCAAGGAGGTATTGCCGGTGAGAGAAACCTTCCACCCCGTCAGGGTAGATACCTTTTTGCAGGGGGAGGTATGGATCCAAGCAGAAACCTCGGCAACCTTTACGGCAGTTGGGATGGTCAGCAGGACCTGAAAAGGCCCCTTCCACCGGGGCTGCAGGCAATCCTTCCTCTGGTGGACCTTAATCAAGAGCCAATCTCCCGGTTGGACTGGATTGACAACCGAGTCGCTGTCTAGAGACCGATGTGATGCTGTGGCTTTAACCCGCAATGAGATAACCTTACGGGCCTTGGTGAGCCCTTGGCAATAGGTTAATAGAGGATCATGTAGATGAGTCAGATGTTGGGGTGGAGGAGTGGCAAGTCCCCTCATGGGTGGACCCATAACAATCTCAAAAGGGGTCTGACCCGAGGACCTCTGAACAGAGTTTCGGATTTGGAAAAGAACCGAAGGAAGGGACTTTGGCCACTTTAGACCAGTATGTTCACAGGTCTTTGCCAGGCAAAGCTTAATATCAAAGTTTTTCCGTTCCACTTTACCTCCACTCTGAGGATGGTTTGGGGTGTGGAGTTGGAATCAGATGGAAAGGGCCTTGCAAACGTGTCGGACCACCTGGCCAGTAAAACGAGGGCCTCGGTCTGAGTCCAGGGAGAGGGGTAGACCGAAGCAGGGCATCAGCTCGTCAGCAAAGGTATGCCTCAGGCAGACAATGACCAGCACATATTTCTGGGGTCCTGAGCTGGGCAGCTCAATAAAGTCTATCTGGAGGTGGGAGAAGGGATAATGCCCCAGACGTCTGTGGACCGTGTGTGGCTGGTGGGGTGGTCGGCCAGGGTTGTGTCGCTGACACTGCGGGCACTGACAACAAAAATGTGCTGCCACCGCAGAAAACCCCGGGGAATACCAATGATGGTCTACCTTGGCCATCATCCCCCCTTGGGGCAGACGGGGGAGGGTATACTGCCGGCCCTGATAAATAAAAGCAAAAAGATACTGAGTGAATTGGTATAGAAAAAAATACATTACAGAGATCCACTACAGAAAACCAAGAGGCAGAAGCAGGTATCTGAGAAAGAACAGTGGCAGGGTTGGGCACCACAGCTGTCAAGGGAACCACAAAATTGTTAATAACACACAACTCTTGAACAAACCGATAAACAGGCAGTCCTTCAGGGATGAATTTCCCTGGTTTGCGGACCGGCAGGATTGGAGCATTACAACTGGAGTGAGAAGATACAAGAACTCCTTGCCGTAGGAGCCCTGGTATGACAGGTGCAACGCCTTGAGAGGCAGCAGCCGAGAGCGGGTATTGTGGGACCAATGGGGGAGACACTCCTGGTTTAACCTTGATAGAAACCGGGCTGGCACTCTTAAGAAGCCCCACATCGGTTGTGGAGTGGGACCGAAAGGACTCAGGAAGGAAATGGAGGGGCAGTAGCTGAGAGCAGGGGCCCCTGGGGTCTATTTGGGCACTCATTCTTCCAGCGACCTTTCTGTTTGCAGTAGCGACAGACATCATTAGGACCGGGTGGCTGGGTCGAGCGAAACGGTCCGGTGGAGCACCGGGGTCCGGGGTCCCCTTAAACGTCTCTGATTTGCAGAGCCATCAATTTTTCCTGAGCCTTTGATTTTTGCTGCTGAGCTATAGTACAGAAATGAGTGGCAGCAGCCAGAATTTCGGTGATGGGTTTAGCTCCCCATCCGATTACAGTGGCCTGCAGGGGCTCAGAAATCTTTGGTAACGGCCCTAAAACAAAGGTCTGGATGATCACGGCAGAGAGATTGGCTTCTGGGTCTTCACTGCCAGAACGTGCCTTAAAGACTTGGATCAGGCAAGAAGAGTAATCGCCAGGGTGTTCTTCTAGCTTCTGCTTACACACAGAAATTTTGGACCAGTCTGTCTTTTGCGGGGAAACTTAGGGACAGCATCTAGGACCTGTTTATAGAGGTCCCGCAGACCGGCATTGCCGGGGTCCTGAGCAGGCCAATGGGCCTCTTTGAGGAGGGTGTCCCTTTGGTCTCCAGAGAGAAGCCCACTGAGGAGCATCTGAATGTTACCGTAAGTCGGCTTACAGACCTCAAACAGGGTTTTAAATTTTTGAGCAAACCCGGTAGGAGCTTAGGGAAAGTAGTTGACCAGGAAATGATTTCTGAGGGTGAGAAGGGGACGTGGACTACCACAGATTGCACCCCCCGGCACAGGGTACTCTCGGAGAGGATACCGCGCCGCAGCAAGGTTTCCTCCCCGGCGAGTAGTAATCTTTCTTACAGTGGCTCATTTTGTGTCTATGTCGGTGGTAGCATTGCAGCGACTCCGCAGAGTCAGTCTGATCGGGGAGTCTGAAAGTGATCAATCTGTTTCTTAAATTTTTTCTCGTTTTCCTTATAGGAAGCCATAAGGGAGCGCTTATTGCGCTTTTCGGACTCGTCTTCCCATAGGTACCGGGCTTCTGTTTAAACAGGGTGCTTACTTTCCAAATTTCCCCAGAGGTATTTGAGAATTTGATGATCCCAGGACCCATCTAAGGGCCAGAGTAACTTAGGGTCATCATTGGTGTAGTGATGCCATTTTGCTAAGTATTGAGTTGACCGGCGCCCATATTTTAAATGCATGAACCGGGCGAGATCCCGCTGCTGGACCTTAGAGGTCCCGCTACCCATTGTCACGCCTAGGACTTACAGACACCAAAGCAGACAGGTACTCACCCTGGCCAGGGACTTCTCCTTCAGAGCCAAGCAGGCAGATGACAGATCAGGGTCCAGAGTGTCAAAGCCGCAGAGCCGAAGAACGGGGTCGAGGAGAGCCTTCTCGGAGCGACCGAGTCGAAGAGCCGAGACGAGGGTCCTGCCCAGGGCGGTCTGTGTGAGGACACATCCCGGTCTGAGCCCCCAAGATGATGTGGAAATCACGACAGGATCACTGCTTGGCTAACAGAGCGCTTTATTTGTACGTGGCCACGGGAGAAGAAGCAAGGGCGGCTAATTCTGTGCAGCTGCAGAGTCCAGACCCCGTTATATCCTTGTGAGAAAAAGATACACAGAAGTCTCCCCCTGAATACATGCTTGGCAGTCTGACAATAAATCACCCTGGAGCCCTGCTAGACTAACCAGGTTTTCTCTAGCTGTCTCCCGATAAGTTTTATCTCAAGGCCCCTTTACTTTTCGGCCTTTACTTATGCTCCTTATTATGGCTCAACTTTATTTTCGCTTGGCCCAGTACTTTTCCTCATCACAGAGACCCCAGGGTCCAGCCGCCAGCCCCACCCTTACCCCCCAGCCCCCTTCTCCTACTCCCCAGCCCCCTTCCCTGCCAGAACCCCCTCCCCCATCCCGACCCCCCTGCTCACTCCCTCCCAGGGACCCCAGTGTCCAGCCCCCAGTCCGCCTGCTCCCACCCCTAGTTCTCTTTAAGGAAAATTGTTCATGTTGCAAGCCACGCCAGTGCCAAATCTGGGAACCATTCAAAAGCCTGATGTGGCCCTGCTACTGGCAAGTATCCTCCACCCACCCCCGGGGCTTCAGCTGTTTCCAGATCCTTTGGCGGGCATCCTACGTGCACGCCCCAGCCCGCAGGCGTGAGGTTCGGATGCTCCCAAGTTTAGGTCACCCAATTCTGACCCCCGTCCTCCCCCCATGGGGTCGGCTCTGCCCCAGCCCAGCCGGGAACACTTGGCAGCCCCCGTTCCCTGGGGCTGTCACCCCAGGCCTGGATATGTTTCAGAGTCTCACACACCCCAGTTCGTGTACGGCTGTCAGCTTGGTGAAGGTGGCAGCACAAGAAGATACGTGCAGTTTGGCTACGATGGGGGAGACTTCATCAGCTATGCCCTGGGAATGCGCACCTCGGTAGCAGTCCCAACACAGGCCCTCATCACCCGGCGCCAGTGGGATGAGGATAAGTACAGACTTCAGTACCCTAGGGCCTACCTGGAGGGGACCTGCATCGACTGGCTGTGGAAGTACCTGCGGCACGGGGAGGCAACACTGCAGAGCAGTGAGTCCCAGTGTCACTGTCCAGGGCACCACTGACCAGGGCAAACCCCGCCTGGGTAACACCCGCCGTATCCCCTGTATCCGGGGTGGTGAGCATTGTGTCTTGGTCCAGGCTGCGCTTCGATGCTGAGCCACCCGCGACACTGCTCCCAGCCTAAAACCAAGTCTCAAGTGCCTCTCTTGGGGTGTCTCCACCTGGCTGACCCCCTTCGTGGAGCGCACCTGAAAGCCTGGGGTACCTCTGCCACCACCCAGACCTGGATCTTTGTCTGGGCCCTCTGCCTCCCGGGATACATGGATCCTGTAGACCTAGGGGTTGCTTAACCCTGGCAGGATGTACCTGGGCGCTTCCTACAACCTGAAACAAAGAAAGTAGCCCCCCATAGTCAGCCGAGTAAACAGAGCAAAAAGGCCTGCCGAGTCCCTCTCGTGCATGTACAGCCAGGTTGACTATAACAGATGGTTTTACTGGATAGAGAGGGTAGACATGGGGAGAGGTACAAGTCAGAAGCAGCTAAAGAATGACCCTGAGGAAAGAGAAGTGGCTTGTAGCCTTTTGATATGCTTCTAGAGCATTGTTACTGGCTAAATTTCAAGTAAGTTACAGACATGTTCGTCTGAAGGCTGAAAGAGCTCCAGGGGCCGTGTGCTTCCTTTATGTTCCCAAATCTGTTTGCCCCACTTCCTCCTAGAGGGGCTATTTCATACATAGGTTGTGACCTCATCACTTAGTTCCCATCAGAAGTAGACCCATTGGCTGCTGACCCATGTTTCCAAATGACATCAGACTGACCAGGTGAGAGGACCAGCAAGGGCAGGAGCCTGAGAGGAAAGGAGCAGGTCCCAATCCCTTTGGAACTGTTACAGCCCAGCTTGTCACACAGGCGCCGCGGTAGCATGGGAAGGGGGTGGGCTGCTGCCTTACAGCAGTGAGGCCGACTGGGGGGGTTTCTCCACAGGTAACACTCACCCCAGCCCCTGTGTCTGGGGTGGCGAGCGCTGCGTCTCAGTCCTGCGGCTGGGCGAGACCTCAACGCTGTTGTGGGACCCAGTGCCCCTGTCCCTGCCCTGCTCAGGCCCCCCAGGTGGGCAGAGCCCACGGGGTGTCCGTGTCTTGGCCACGTGTCTGAGAACCAGAGATCGGCTGTATGGGACCCCGTTCCTGCAGCCCCCAGCCCAGCGCAGCCATGTCTCCCATCCCCTGTGCTCCCGCTCTGACGCCGTCTGCTCCTGCAGGAAACGGGCACTAGAGCCGGTTTGTGTGGCCCAGTGCAGGGCCCAGGGGTCCTGAGGGTCCCGCAGGGGCGGTTGTTTCAATGGGTGTCTCCTCCCTCCCAGAGCATCCCGTGGCACAGGCGAGTGACAGGCCATTGTCCTGGGATGGACGCACCACCCTGTCCTGCCGGGTCCACGGCTTCTACCCCAGGGACGTGGCTGTCGTGTGGCTGAAGGACGGGGAGGCGCAGCCCCAGGAAACGAGCCGCTTGGGGTCCTTCCCAGCGGAGACAGGACCTACCAGACCTGGGCCACCATCAAGATAGACCCGAGCAGCAACCAAGACTACACCTGCCACGTGGAGCACGAGAGCCTGGGTGCAGCCCTGGGAGTGGCCTGGGACAAGGGCAGGACAGGTGAGTGACCCCCGCGCACAAGGGAAGGGGGAGAAACCTGGCGCTCGGGGAGGGAGGGGCTGACTGGCTCCGCAGAGCGGCGAAGGAGCTGGGGGGTCGGAGGACGCAGGGGCACCAACAGGGAGGCCGTGCTGGGCCCATGCAGCGTTGGGTGCAGGTCTGGGGTTTCCCTCGTTCGCAGGCCCCTTCCCTCTTCCAGGGTACGACCCGATGATGACTGTGGGTGTTGTTATCGGTGTCATTGTGCTGGTCAGTGCCATGACGGGCGCAGCTGGTTACTTACTCGGTAAGTGCTGGGTGAAGCCTTTGGGGCCAGGCCCTGCCCGGGCCTTGGGGTGGGGGGAGCAGGGCGGGCTCATTGTTAGAAATATTATTAAAAATGCATTATCAATAGCTGTTAGCTCCCATCAATAGTGTTGTCCTCTGAATAAGCACGGCTGCCAGCCCTCCTTGTCTCCTTAATGAGAGAGGGAAGGGGGAGTTGGAAACTGAAGGAAAAACTCCAAGAGCTCTTTGTACTAAGGTATCACTCTCTCTTTGTTCTGCAAATTTACTCTCTCTTTGTTACACTAAATCACACTTTCTTTCATGGCTCCCACATTCTTAGGCTAAGATAAGAATAATTGCAATCTTAGCCTTGGAGTTAAACCCTCCATAACCTCGAGTGCTTTCTGGGCAAGCGCAATAACCTAATACATATTAAGCCTATCCGCCCCGCATACTTAAGTAGTTAATTATAATACACATGGGATGCATGATCTGACCTATTCTCATGCATGTTTGTATGAACCGGAAATGAGTTGTAAGAGTTCCTGCTTCTGTACACGTGCCAGAGGAGAGGGGATAAAAGCTTGCTAATGATTGTGCGGGGGGGGGAGGGGGGGGGGGGGGGGGGGGGGGGGGGGGGCAGAGGGTTTTGATCTTTTGTCTTCTCCCTCTGACCCTATTTGCAAATATATACCTTTTGTCTCACCAACAATGTGTGCCTAAGGATTTGTTATTCAATGAGCCTCCAAAGAAACGAACCGTGATATTTACATCATCATCATGGCCATGCCTGGGACCGGCCGCTCTGGGCTCCCAGGCCCACGTGTCCCCGGGGCGGCAGCAGCCAGACCCCAGCCCAGTGCTGCGAGGCGGGCTTTGGTGGGGGCCCCGAGGGCTGCTCTTGGCTCCGCATGCACCGTGCCCCATGGCCCATCCACTCCCAGGGGCACGTATCACCCTGGCATCTGCATGTTCTTGTCAGGAAAGCCATGGAGGAGGACAGAGGAGGCACGGCCGATTCCCCCCGGCAAAGGGACTCTCGGCAAAGGCCTTGCAAAGACGCTCCGAAAGCCTGCGTTGTCAGCAATAATGAAGACAACAACCAACACAACCGGGCCTCGAAACAGCGACCGTGACAACTGCAGTGTCAACAGCCGTGGAAGCAGCAGTGAGAGTGACAACAACTAAATGTTAAACCACAATGGGGTGAAAACTGAAACACTGTATTAAGGAAAGGGTTGTGGGCAGATGTGCGGGTTGCGTCCACCCTAACGGGTTCACAGGTTTTAAATGTGTATCTATCTCTATCATCTGTTTCTGTCTTTCTGTATCTGTGTCTTTCTGTATCATCTGTATCTATGTCTAAGAGAACACCCCCCCCACAAAAAAAAAAAATTGCCCATTCTTGCTTGGTTTTTGGTCTCTTGGGGGCTAAGATACCTGGCAGGGGAAATACCATGACCACGATGTTGGCAGGGGAAGGACCCTGTCCGAGGCAATGCAATTAAAATAGCACTGTGTAGTGGAGGGTCGCACCCTCCTCTTCTTGCAGACAGGAGTCCCTATGAAAGCCCCATAGTTAGCTTCCCACTGGCCAGCTTCCAGTGGGAGGATCTCAGTTACATGCCAGCTTTATGGAAACGGGAGACTTCTCCCGAGCTTACTCCTGCAGCCGTACGGCTGGAGGCAAGTGAAACCCGGGGGCATCTGAAGCCAAAGCCTCCGGACTTGGGCCTGCATGTAGGCTGGTGCTGGTGTGGGGCTTCGGGCCAGGGGAACTGTAGCATGAACTGAACTAATGTAGCGATGTTAACAGAGGGTGTAATAATAGTCAAATATAACCGTGTTAGTCTTGTCCTGTGAGCAACTTGAAGACTCCATTTTGTGTCCTTCTGCTTGACATACGTGAATGAACTCTGCATAGCCTTTCTGTACGAGTGTGTGTAAAGGGTGAATGATGAGAGAACGGCCTTGCAGTGAGGCCTTGGAGAGCTTCCACGAGTGTCAGCATGAGGGATTTGACCCAGAGGAGGAGCTGCTGGGGGCAGTGGGATAGGGGTGGACTGTGGGCTGGCCCCAGAAAGCTGCCTCAAGGCAGGGCAGTCTTGCTGTGGGTCTCAGCTTCCCTGGGTTTGAAGGCTGAAGAACCAGGCAAGGGAGGGACCGCTGTCCTGCTGGCACTGTCCGTACCCTCCGTGCCCGGGTGCCAGTGCTGGCACAGCCAGGAGCTCGGTGGCCCCTGGGGGTGGGCGGGTTTCCTGCACCTTGTCCTTGGGGGCTGCTGTTAGCATGTGGAGCCCTGGCTCAGTGGGGCCTACCTTGCCCCCTGCCCCATCTCCTGTGGGCAGAGCTGTTTCTTGGGCTGGGGTCGTGTCTCGCCCTCCCTCCTGTGCAACTGGCAGCTGTGGCTGCGCGCGGGGCGACGGGCGGGGGATCTCATGGGGCCAGAGACACCTAGCTAATGCCTGTCCATCCTCCCCGCACAGGGAGCAATGGCTACTCTGACCCCTGCATCAAAGGTAAGTGCAAGGGACTCTGGGCTGATGGATCCCCCAAAGGAGACGCCTCCCCTCTGAACCAGCCCAGTCCCGGTGGCTGCGCGGGCCAAGCGCTGGGAGAGCTGCATGGCCGGGTCTGCACCAGCCTGTGCTTCTGGGGGAGAGGGGCAGGGTGGGGGTGTCCACTGCCACCCCAGACAGCCTGAGCTCTGGGGCCTGCATGTCCGGATGTAGTGACATTAAGTTTCTTATTATGAATTAAGCCTGTTGTTGTACCTTTATATCTCGTTATTGTGTCTTTAGATAGCAAAACAAGTATTCTTTTTTATACTACCTGGATATATGGATGAATGAGTATGGAGTGATTGGGAAAAGCAGGGTGAATGTGAGGGCAGTACACCTCTCCGGAGGCTGACATTGGCTCCACGGATAAGCAGCGTGACACTCTCTGGGTCAAGCTATGGCGGGGGGGGTGGTAAGGTGAGAGAGACCCAACCGTGGGCATTTACTACAGGCCACCGAACGGGGGCAGAAGCTGGATCTGGAGTTCTCTCGAGAACTGGCAGCGACCGCACGTGCAAGGGACTTGGTTGTCACGGCTGACTTTAGTTACCCAGACATGGGCTGGGAGGAACGCATGGCTAGGTCAGAGCGTTCGTGCAGTTTCCTGACTGTGATGGAGGAGCTCTTCCGGACCCAGGCAGTGCAAGGGCCAGTCAGAGGTAGCGCTCTCCTGGACCTGGTCCCGGCCAAGGGAGGTGATCTGTGTGTGGCTTGAACACTGAGGGTAGCCTGGGTGACAGCACCCAGGAAATCAGGTTCAAGGTCACACGGTCAACAAATTAAAGCCCCCCAGGATCCTTCCCTGGGCGTCTTTAAGAGGAGGCTGGATGAACACCTTGCCGGGGTCGTTTGACCCCACTACTCTTTCCTACCGTGGCAGGGGGTCGGACTTGACCTGCTCAGGTCCCTCCTGGCCCGACCAACTATGAAACTACAGAATTAACCAGCAGGATTGAAGTCCTGGACTTCAAAAGAGCTGCTTTTGTCAGGCTTAGAGCCTTAGTAGAGGAGGCGATGTGGGACCAGGAAGGGAAGGAGAACGGGGTGCACAAAGAGTGGTCCTCGCTCAAGAGTACAATCCTTGAAGCACAAAAGAGGAAAGGCAGCACAAGGGCTGGCAAGCCCTCCTGGCTTAATAGGGACATTGCGGTCCTCTTCAAAAAGAAACAAGAGATGTACACACAGTGGAAGTTAGGGACGGTCTCAGGGAGGACTATACAACAGAGGCAGCACGTACAGGGAAATGATCAGGAAAGCCTAGGTGGTGACGGAGGTGAGGTTAGCTCCGGGAGTCACGGACAAGAAGAAGCTCTTCTTCGGGTGTGTGGCAGTAGAAGGAAAACAAATGGAAGACTTAATGGGTATGTCTGTAGCACAAATCCTGGAGACTGCAAACAAGGCGTATACTCTTAGAAAGGAAGAAGAGGAAAAGAGACAAGTTCGAATGCGAGTAGCAGCAATACAGGCTGGAGTCAGAGAAAGGCCACAAGAAGGTGGGAGAGGCAGAGGTATAAGGGGTCGTGGGCGCGGGCGCCCTGGCCCACAAAAAAGACGCCTGGGACGGAACCAGTGTGCCTTATGCCGGCGAGAGGGACACTGGAAGAATGAATGCCCAGAGAAAGGGAGAGACTGTACTCCTGTAATGGCAGCAGAAGGACAGGAGTAGGGGTGTCAGGGGGAACGGACCACCCCACCCCCGGAGCCCCGAGTAAAAATGCAGGTGGGGAACTCAGAAATTGATTTTTTGGTAGACTCCAGGGCAGCACGGACCGCTGTAAATCAACCTCTTCAACTTCCCGTAGTGGACTCTCTCACCGTGGTGAGTGCCACGGGAAAAAAGACTCAGTGCCCAGTGTATGCTCCTGCAGAATGTGCTCTGGGAGACCGGGCTTTTTCTCACAAATTGGTCTACCTTCCAGATTGCCCAACACCCCTGCTAGGACGAGACCTGCTTTGTCGCTTAGGTGCATCACTGCATTTTACCCAGGATGAAATAACCCTCGCATTGCCCCCTGAAAATGCATGGATAATGACCCTCGGCTATGAACGCCCCCCCGGAGTGGAACCAGTGGGAAGACCGGGTATACCCTTTGGTGTGGGCAAGGGGGGTCCCCGGAAAGGTTACACATCAGACCCCCATTAATATCCAACTACTGCAGGGAAAAGGTCCGGTACGAATCAAGCAGTACCCAATCAAAAGGGAAGCCAGAGCGGGACTGCAGGAGACTATAGACCGTTTCCTAAAGTACGGCATACTGCGAGAGTGTCAGTCGGCCTGGAACACTCCTATCTTGCCTGTACTAAAGCCTGATGGCACATCGACTGGTGCAGGACCTAAGGGCGGTTAATGAACGGGTTAAAACTATTCATCCCCTCGTCCCAAACCCGTATACCTTGCTGGCCTCCATAGGGGGACAGTATACTCATTTCTCAGTTCTTGATTTGAAAAACGCTTTCTTTACGATTCCAGTTGACCCCCCTCTCAGGAGATATTCTCTTTTGAATGGGAGGACAGAAAAGAGTTAAGAAACAACTTTGTAGGACAGTATTAGCCCAGGGAGTTAAGAACTCTCCCACCCTTTTCGGCCAGTCCTTAGCTAAAGACTTGGAGGAGTGGAATAATGAGCGTGAAGTCCTCTTGTTACAATATGTGGATGATTTATTAATTGCTGCCGTAGGTTTAAACTCTTGCCTTAACGCCACTGTAAGCCTCCTGAACTTTATTGGACTTCGAGGATATCGGGTGGCTCGAAATAAAGCTCAGATTGCTCTCCCCAAAGTACGATACCTGGGATTTCACATAAGACGGGGGAGCGCCAGCTTTCAAGTGAGCGAAAGGAGGCTATATGTCAGGTTCCCACCCCAAGCAACCGTAAGCGGCTCAGGGCGTTTCTCGGCATGGCAGGTTTTTGCAGAATATGGATCCCTGAATTTGGACTATGGGCAAAACCACTATATGACTGTGTAAAAGGGGCAGACCATGACCCCTTTTCTTGGACTCCAGAAGCCGACAAGGCATTTAAAATACTAAAAAGGAAACTAATGGAAGCCCCCGCCCTGGGGTTGCCGGACCTTTCTAAACCTTTCCAATTGTATGTGCATGAACAAAAAGGGAAGGCTCTGGGAGTGCTTACTCAATTGTTGGGGGCATGGAAACGTCCCGTTGCTTATTTCTCCAAACAGCTTGATCCAGTTGCCAAGGGATGGCCAGCGTGTTTACGAGCAGTTGTGGCAACTGCCCTAATACTTGAGGAAGCTGAAAAGTTAACGCTGGGAGGAGTCGTGCAGGTGTATACCCCTCATATGGTCCGGGCTCTGCTAGACGCGAAGGGGGGTCTCTGGCTCACCCAGGCTCGAGTGGCTCGGTGCCAAGCTAAGCTGTTGGAGAACCCTGAAGTGACTCTGCAGCCCTGCCCCTCCCTCAGCCCGGCTACTCTCTTACCTGGAACGGAGGAACAAGAGCATGATTGTCTAGACATCATAGATGCACAGTACTCCAGCCGTGCAGACCTACAGGATCAGCCACTTCTGAATGCTGACTGTGAGTGGTACACTGATGGCAGTAGCATTGTTGTAGAAGGGCAAAGGAGGGCAGGTTATGCTGTTGTGACCCTCTATGATGTTGTTGAGGCCAAGGGTTTGCCCGCCGGAACATCTGCTCAACTTGCTGAACTGGTGGCCCTGACCCGGGCGCTAGAACTGTCAAAAGGGAAACGGGTCAACATCTATACCGACTCTAGGTATGCTTTTGGAGTACTGCATGCCCATGCTGGCCTATGGAAACAAAGGGGACTGCTGACAGCCCAAGGCTCCCCAGTGAAGCATGGACCCCAAATTCTCCGACTCGATGATCTCCCGAGGTCCCTTCCAGCTCTAATGTCTATGAAATCTATGAAATCTCCTGGAAGCTGTTCAACTTCCCTCGGCAGTGGCAGTAACGCACTGTATGGCGCATCAGAAAGAGGATCAAGATGTAGCCAGGGGTAACGCCCGGGCGGACAGAGAAGCTAAAAATGCTGCCACCCTGAGGACGCCAAGACCTGCTGACACCCATATGCATGCCCTCACTCCATCAGTGGGGGAGCTCCCGGATCCCCAGTACTCGTACAAATCAGACCCTCAAGCGTCATCTATCAAAGATCTGCCAGGAGGCCTCTCTGCGATGGCTCAATGCTTTGACCCTTGCTCTGCTTCGCATCCGTGCCCTCCCCAAGGGAAGATTAGGGCTTGGCCCCTTTGAGATTATGTTTGGAAGGGCATGGCCTATGAACGGGACGCTGGTTCCAGCAGGGGAGTGGGAAATAGGATGTAATATTTTGTCACGGTATATGTGCTCTCTGTCTGCTGATCTTTCTTCTCTCCATAGGTACACTAAAGACTTGCAGCCTCTTCCGCTGGATGCTCCAGTCCACTCATTACAGCCGGGGGATTCCGTGCTCGTTCGTACCTGGAAGGATGAGCCCCTCCAAGAGAAGTGGAAAGGACCTCACACTGTCCTACTAGTTTCCCACACAGTGGCAAAGGTCGACGGACACAAGAACTGGATTCATCACGAGATAAATTTGGCATGATCTTTCTCCCATCGTATGGAGTGGGCTGGTTAGCCAAGCTGTATCGTCAATTTTCTGCGTTTCTTACAAAATTTGCTAATGACACCTTAGCTATTGAAAACAGCCTTAATTCTGAGATTTACCAACTTCGGTTGTTATCCCTTCAGAATAGACAAGCGCTAGACTATGTCTTAGCTTCTCAAGGTGGAGTATGTGCCTTAATCGGTAACGAATGTTGTACATACATTCCAGAAAATTCCCAAGATATTAACAAACACATTTTGTCGGCCGAACAGGCTTTTGAGCAGTGGAAAAGTCAGGAACGTGAACCCGCTGTTTATGATTCTCTCTCAAGCTGGTTGCCCAACCTCGGAGGCCTAGGAACGGGCATCCTTCACTTCCTGGTCACCGGTGTTGCATTGTGTTTAATTACCCTCCTCTTATTTGCGTGCTGTAATAACCTCCTGCTCAAAGTCTGTGCATCCCCCTCCCCGAGCGCTTCACTATACCCCTGCATTGAAGATCCCAGTTCCCAAACACTTAATCGTCTTTTATCTTCAGAATATGAGAAAACTCAGCCAAAACTTTGTTGAGTATTCTCAAAGGGGGGAGTTATTGGTGTCACTGGGCATAACCGTAGGTAACTCAGAGGGATGGAAGACCACGAGTGTCGATGAAGCCCCTCTGCTCTAGGCCTGGGCGAGCCAGGGCCCCCCCCCCGAACTTTTTGTAACCTCCTGTAACACTGGAAAACAGGATGGGTAGTAGGCAAGCTGAAACTCCCTAAAACTGTTATCTGTGGAATGCAAGGGCACCGCTCAGAGAGAGAAGGGAAGGGGGGGTGGGAGCCAGCTAGTGGAAAAATACTGCTGGAAGTGACCAGGGTATAAATATACACTGTTGCAGGGCTAGGGGCGCAGGATTTGAGACCATACAGTCTCCCTGTGCCTTTTACTTGAGCTCAAATAAACTCTGTCTACTTCTCGCCCCAGTGTGTTTATTGGCGCGATGCACACCGGGCAACGAACCCAATTGTCACCTCCCTCGGGCACCTTGTGCCGGGAACAGTGTCTTCGGCAGGGTTTATCCGCGTGGCCGAGCCCTGCTGAGCGCCCCGGCACAGCCGTCCCCGTCCTGCCGCGGCGCCGGGTGGTGCCGGTGGCGCCGCCCCGTCTGCAGCACCCGGCCGGGGGGGGGGGGAGGGGCCGAGGGGCTGCCGGGTGCCCCCCCGGGGGGACTCCCGCCCAGCACCGGGGGGGGGGTGCCCCGTGCTCGGCCCCAGCAGGCTCTGCCCCCCGGGGAGCCCGGGAGTCAGCGTCTCCCGCCGGGCCGGGCAGCCGGTGCCCCCAGTCCCGGGAGAGGAGCGGGGGGGGGTGTCCGGCCCGCCCCGGGCTGTGCTGCGCCGCGCCGCGCCCCGCCCTGTGCGGGGGGGGAGGGGGGGAAACACGCATGCACACGTGGGTGCGCACACACAGTGCGCTGCCCGCCCTACTGCCCCCGCCCCAAGCTCTCGCCCTGCAAAGATTTTGCTTTCTGCCCCACGTGCCCAGGGCCCTCCCTGTGCCCCTGCACCCAGGGTGCTCCTGAGACATTTCCCCCCTAGACCCATGCTCCCTGCCAGGGGCAAGAGCCAGAGATTGTGGGTGGGGGAGGTATATTCCCAGGAGCAGACCCGGCTGCTCTCACTCTGTGCTGGCTGCAAGCCCCACCTGCTCTCAGTCCCCAGCTCTCACCCCCCAACTCCTTCCCGAGAGCCCAGGCGTCCTGGCAGATGCAGAGTTAACCTTGGCTTTATGCCCACTTTATGGAAATGGGAGACTCCTCTGTAGCCACATCAGCCCTGTCCAACCCGTCCCAGACAATCCCGCATCTCAGCCCCAGCTGAGACGGCTGTCAGCCCCAACAGCACCCCCACCTGCTCCAGGGAAAGCAGGGGGACCATGGCACCAGCATCCTGGTTCACTGCAAAGGGGTCAAGAGATGCTCACAAGAGCACAGCATTGGCAGCGGCAGGTTGGGCTGGATATGATTAACTGGGGGCCGCCTGCATGCAGACTGAAGGAAAATGCCTGGCAGGCCAGATTCAGCCCTTGGGCGGTATTTGGCCCAGCCCTGGTGCAGCACCGTGTGTTCATCCCAGGGGCAGGCGTGGTACCCTGTGGCGCCTGCTCACCCCTTGCTCCTTTGACTCCCCAAGGGGCCTCTCCCTGTTTCTCGCCCTCCTGTATCAATTCTTGGCGAACAGTCCCGCAACTGAACTCCAATTAGCTACAAGTATGAAGGACAATAAAAAGTCCTTTTTCAGATATGTGGGGAGCTGGAGGAAAAGCAAGGGCAACACTGGACCCCTGCTGAACCAGACAGGGCAACTGATGCCCAGGAAAAAGCTAGCCTATTAAATGGGTACTTTGCGTCAGTCTTTCACCAGTCCCATGAGACACCCATGCCCATTATGGGACAGGGAGGTCCAGGTGAGGGAGATCCCTTGCCCTCCATAAATGCTGACCTCGGGAAGGAACACCTTGAGATGCTGGATACCTTCAAGTCAGCCGACACTGACAATCTGCACCCCAGGGGACTCGAGCTGGGAAGCATCATAGACCAGCCCCTGGCACAGGTCCTTAAAAACTCCTGGCGCTCTGGTGAAGTGCCCGAGGACTGGAAGAAGGCCATGTGGTGCTGATCTTCAAGAAAGGGAGGAAAGTGGATCCAGCTAACTATAGGCCCATCAGCCTGACCTCCATCCCGGGGAAGATCTTAGAAAAGTTTATTAAAGAGGCCATCCTTAATGGACTGGCTGACACCAACATCCTGAGGGATAGCCAGCACGGGTTTGTTGCGGGTAGGTCTTGCTGGACCAGTCTCATTTCCTTCTATGACCAGGTGACCTATCACCTGGATGAGGGAGAAGAGATTGATGTCATATATCTTGACTTCAAAAAAGCTTTTGATTTGGTATCCCATGATCACCTCTTGGCAAAACTGGCCAGTTGTGGCCTTGGCTCCACCACAATCTGCTGGCTGGGGAACTGGCTCTGTGGTCAGACCCAGAGGGTTGTAATTGATGGCAGTCACTCATTGTGGTGTCCTGTGACCAGTGGGGTCCCCCAAGGCTCTGTACTTGGACCCATACTGTTCAACATCTTCATTAATGATGTGGATGTTGGAGTCACAAGTGGACTGGGCAAAGCCAATGACACCAAACTCTGGGGCAAAGCATCCACACCAGAAGACAGGCGGGTGATCCAGACTGACCTGGACAGGCTCAGCAAATGGGCGGACGAGAACTTGATGGTGTTTAACACTGAAAAATGCAAGGTTCTCTACCTGGGGAGGAAAAACCTGCAGCATGCTTATAGGCTCGGCAGTGCTACGTTGGATAGCACTAGGAAAGAAAGAGACTTGGGGGTCATCACCAACCACAAGATGAGCATGAGCCTGCAATGTGATGCTGTGGCTAGTAGAGTGACCAAAACGCTGGCGTGCATCCATAGATGCTTCTCAAGCAAATCCCAGGACGTCATTCTCCACCTTGTACTTGGCCTTGGTGAGGCTGCAGCTGGAGTACTGCGTCCAGTTTTGGGCCCCACAATTCAAAAAGGATGTGGAGAAGTTTGAGAGAGTCCAGAGGAGAGCCATGCGCATGATCAGAGGTCAGGAAAACAGATCTTACGATGACAGGCTGAGAGCCATGGGGCTCTTTAGCCTGGAAAAGCGTAGGCTCGGGGGTGATCTGATGGCCACCTGTAAGTTTATCAAGGGTGAGCACCAGGATCTGGGGGAACGTGTGTTCACCAGAGCGCCTCAAGGGATGACGAGGTCGAACGGTCACAAACTCCTGCGAGACCGTTTCAGGCTGGACATAAGGAAGAATTTCTTTACTGTCCGAGCCCCCAAGGTCTGGAGCAGCCTCCCAGCGGAGGTGGTTCAAGCACCTACATTGAACACCTTCAAGAGCAAATTGGATGCTTATCTTACTGAGATCCTATGACCCCAGCTGACTTCCTGCCCTTTGGGCGGGGGGCTGGATTTGATGATCTTCTGAGGTCCCATCCAGCCCCAATGCCTATGAAGTCTATGAACAGGAGGCTGTCCTGGGATTTTCCAAGCCCAGTCTTGCTCTTAGCACCACAGGGGCCCATGGGCATTGCCTAAAGGGCCAGTTTCATGGACTCTGTCCTACCCAATGCCCACGCTGAAACCTCATGGGGGTCTGCTGTGATGCACTCTTCATGGGCTACAGGCTCCCAACACAACACTCTGCCCCTCAGGCACTGGAGTAACTCCCCCCAGGCACCGGACCCTCCTGGTTCCCCCTAGGAACCAGACCTTCTCCGTTCTTGTTGGGTTCAGGCTCTTTCTGTCTCTCTCTCAGCCTCAGACCTGCCCCTTCTGTGGCCTGCTCTGGCCCCACACTCTGCCCTCAGTGGCTCAGGCTCTGCCCCTCCAGGCCCCAGCCCCTCCATCCTTGCAGTCCCTCGCTCTCTCTCACATGACCAGCTGGGACCTCCATCCCTCCCTACAGCCCCTTCCACATCCACCAGTAATTGTTCATCAGCAGCCCCCCTCGGGCACTTGGCCCCTGGCCCCACTGCTCCCCAGCCCGTCTCGTCCAAGCCCAGGCCCGTGTCTCTTGTGTGCTGCTTTCCCAGCTCAGCTTTTCCCGGGAGCCCTTTGCAGCCCTGTGGCCAGAGGTCCGCTCCCCATGGCACTCAGGGCTGCACAGACTACCCAGCTGGGTCTGGACTTATACGCCCCAAGCCCCGCCCCTTCCAGTCAGCTGACTCCCTGATCACCCCTTACCCACCTCCGGGCTGTTCCCACTCAGCCTCCGGTCTTAAAGTGGCAGGCTCACCAAGCAGCCTGGCACACAGGGAAGAGGTGTTCCCAGATCTACAGTCCAGACCAGCTTTGCTGCAACTTCAAGACATGGGTCTGCATCCTCCTCTCGGCAGCAAGGGAGAGAAGGTGCCTTCCCGCTTCTTGACGGCAGCCCTTCCCATGTCTGAAGTCAGCTCCCATGTGGCTTTGTCAGGGCTTCCTCCACAGCCCCTGGGCCAAGCTGTGAGCAAAGCGACGGTGCAAGCCCTGACATGATGCAACACAACGCCCAACCCAGGCCCAAGGGAAGCAGGGCTCTCATCTGCCTCCCAGCACCCTCAGGGACATCCCTGGTGTATGGCAGGGGCTGGGGCATGGAAAGCCACGGCCTGGCATGGACACATGTGCCCTGGCACAGGGGTAGACATCATTGCAGGGCTTTGGGTGTGGCTTTCGGGCCTCCAGAAACCACGTCCGCCCTGGGGCACCTGTACCCTCCCCCTCAGTGCCGGGCAGGTGTTGCTGCTCCCTGTGGACTCTGCTCTGCTCCTCCCCACGGGAAAGTGAAACCACTGGGGACTTTGCCCGGGTGCAGAAGGAAGCAGAACAGACACCAACTCAGATCCATGGGGCTGGGGTCTCTCATCGTCTTCCTCCTCCCCTTCTTCATCAGGACAGCAAGTAAGTCTAAATCTCCATGCATCTCAGCCCCAGGTCTCACAGGGCCACAGCCCAGGCAGATCCATGCCCTGAGCCCAGCCCAGCCCAGCCCAGCCACACAGCAAGGCAGCCGCAGAGCTGGAGCAGAGCCCAGATGTCCACGGATGCAGCCTGCATGCGGGCCAGAGCCCCCCACACTACTCCCACTGCACCCACTTCCCTCCACCTCTGCTACTGGGAGTTCACGCCAGATCCCCAAGATTGGGGCTTCAGCTTGGGGGCCATGGCCAGTCCCAGCGTGTGCCCAGCTAGGCCTCACCCCATGCACAGCACTGCAAAGGGAAGCCACGACAGCCACCCACAGCCACAGGGATCGTCCAGCGAGGGACCCCATGGGCTAGGGGTTGGGGGCTCCAGTGACCACCACACCCCAAAGCAGCCAGAGCGCAGCAGGCATTTGCCCACCCCCACTTCAGCACCAGCTCAGAGGTCTGGGGCAGTGTCTCCCCCCAGCACAACCATGTCCTGTGCTGTGTCATGCCCGTCTCTCCCCTCCCTGAAGGCTCCCAGCTACAGGTGATGACAGACCCCTCCTCCCGGGTCCTGCTGGGCGCCGAGGCCCGGCTGCGGTGCCATTTCGAAGTTGGGGGGCTGGTGGCCCTCAGCTCCCTGCAGGTGACCTGGTACTTCTGGGATGATATAATAGCACGGTACGATGAAGGTGGGAGTAGGGCGCAGCCTGGATCCAGCCTGGCGGAGATGCAGCTGGAGAAAGGAGATGCTTCCCTGGAGATGATCAAAGTCACCGTGGGACATGAGGGGATGTACACGTGTGTCGTGGGCTACGGGGCACAGCAGCAGCAGGGGAGCACCAGCCTGCACGTGCTTGGTGAGAGCCCGAGAGGGGCCCCATGTGCGTCCCTGGGTGGCCGTGAACACCGGTGGGAGCCAAGCGCCTCTTCGGAACAACCCAGGGCTGGTGCTCAGACCCCCACACCCAGCGCAGGGACTTTCTCTCTCCTCCCAGCTCCCCCGAGCATCTCCATCCCACAACGTGCAGCTGTGGCTGGTGCTATCACCCCCCTGCGCTGCCATGTGGGGGACTTCTACCCTAAGGATGTGGACGTGGCATGGCTGAGGGACGGGCAGGTCCTAGACGGCTCCACCCACTCCAGCCCCCAGAGAAACCTGGACGGGACCTTCAACCTCACCCTGACCTACACCTTCACCCCCGACCTGCGCGACGCCGGCAGCATCTTCGCCTGCCGCGCCCGACACGCAGCACTGGGGCAGCCCCTGCACGAGGAGTTCCCCCTGGACGTGGCAGGTGAGTCTGTGCTGGGCCCCGGCAGAGACGGGTCGCAGAGGAGCGGCTGGGCCCCGGGCCGCCAGGCTGGGCTCTTACCGCCCCCCCGGTCCTGTCCCAGGCAGGG